>NW_027478456.1:600000-865840 GCF_051014685.1 Ptiloglossa arizonensis | reverse complement strand
TATCTACTTTCAGATGCAATAGGAATTTCTCGACTTCGTCAACCTTTCGCGAGATATGGGAGTTTGAAGTTAAGGAATGGTTGAGAAACCTCAAAATTTTCGCAATTCTGGTACTCGAAACCAATAACTGGAATGGCCTAGGAGAAAAATACACATACCATGGTAATCGGGCGAGTTTCTGCTTTCAGACGCTACAGGAATTTCTCGAGTTCGTCAACTTTCCGCGAGATATGGGAGTTTGAAGTTAAGGAATGGATGAGGAACCATAAAAAATTTTTCGCAAGTCTGATACTCGAAACCAATAACTACAAAGGCCTAGGGGAAAAATGCACATACCTTTGTATTCGGGCGAGTTTCTACTCTCAGATGCAACAGGGAATTTCTCGAGTTCGTCAATCCGTTCGCGAGGTATCGGAGTTTGAAGTTAAGGAATGTTTGAGAAACCATCAAAATTTCGCAAATCTGATACTCGAAACCCTTAACTACTATGGCCTAGGTCAAAAATACACATACCGTTGTAATCGGGCGAGCTTCTGCTGTCAGATGCAACAGAAATTTCGCGAGTTCGTCAATCCGTTCGCGAGGTATCGGAGTTTGAAGTTAAGGAATGGTTGGGAACCTTCAAGATTTTCGCAAGTCTGATACTCGAAACCAATAACTACAAAGGCCTAGGGGAAACACACACATATCTTTGTAATCGGGCGAGTTTCTACTTTCAGATGCAACAGGAATTTCTCGAGTTCGTTAATCCGTTCGCGAGATATGGGAGTTTGAAGTTAAGGAATGCTTGAGAAACCATCAAAATTTTCGCAATTCTGATGCTAGAAACGAACAACTGGAATGGCCTAGGGGAAAACACACATATCTTTGTAATCGGGCGAGGCTCTACTCTCAGATGCAACAGGAAATTCTCGAGTTGGTCAATCCGTTCGCAAGATATGGGGGTTTGAAGTTAAGGAATGCTTAAGAAACCATCAAAATTTTCGCAAGTCTGATACTCGAAACCAATAACTACAAAGGCCTAGGGGAAAAGTACACACACCATTGTAATCGGGCATGTTTCTCCTTTCAGATGCAACAGGAAATTCTCGAGTTGGTCAATCCGTTCGCAAGATATGGGGGTTTGAAGTTAAGGCATGCTTGAGAAACCATCAAAATTTTCGAAAGTCTGGTACCCGAAACAAATAACTACAAAGGCCTTGGGGAAAAATGCACATATCTTTGTAATCGGGCGAGTTTCTACTTTCAGATGCAGCAGGAATTTCTCGAGTTCGTCAATCCGTTCGCGAGATATGGAGTTTGAAGTTAAGGAATGCTTGAGAAAACCATCAAAATTTTCGCAAGTCTGACACTCGAAACCAATATCTACAAAGGCCCTAGGGGAAAAGTACACACACCATTGTAATCGGGCAAGTTTCTACTATCAGATGCAACAGGAATTTCTCAATTTCGTAAATCCGTTCGCGAGATATGGGAGTTTGAAGTTAAGGAATGCTTGAGAAACCATCAAAATTTTCGCAAGTCTGATACTCGAAACCAATAACTACAAAGGCCTAGGGGAAAAGTACACACACCATTGTAATCGGGCATGTTTCTCCTTTCAGATGCAACAGGAATTTCTCGAGTTCGTCAATCCGTTCGCGAGATATGGGAGTTTGAAGTTAAGGAATGCTTGAGGAACCATCAAAATTTTCGAAAGTCTGATACTCGAAACCAATAACTACAATGGCCTTGGGGAAAAATGCACATAACTTTGTAATCGGGCGAGTTTCTACTTTCAGGTGCAACAGGAATTTCTCGAGTTCGTCAATCCGTTCGCGAGAAATGGGAGTTTGAAGTTAAGGAATGGTTGAGAAACCATCAAAATTTTCGCAATTCTGATGCTAGAAACGAACAACTGGAATGGCCTAGGGGGAAAACACACATATCTTTGTAATCGGGCGAGGCTCTACTCTCAGATGCAACAGGAAATTCTCGAGTTCGTCAATCCGTTGGCAAGATATGGGGGTTTGAAGTTAAGGAATGCTTGAGAAACCAGCAAAATTTTCGCAAGTCTGATACTCGAAACCAATAACTACAAAGGCCTAGGGGATAACACACATATCTTTGTAATCGGGCAAGTTTCTACTTTCAGATGCAGCAGGAATTTCTCGAGTTCGTCAATCCGTTCGCGAGATATGGAAGTTTGAAGTTAAGGAATGCTTGAGAAACCATCAAAATTTTCGCAAGTCTGATACTCGAAACCAATAACTACAAATGCTTAGGGGAAAAGTACACAACACCATTGTAATGGGGCAAGTTTCTACTTTCAGATGCAACAGGAATTTTCTCAATTTCGTAAATCCGTTCGCGAGATATTGGGAGTTTGAAGTTAAGGAATGGTTGGGAAACCCTCAAGATTTTCGCAAGTCTGATACTCGAAACCAATAACTACAAAAGGCCTAGGGGGAAAAACACACATATCTTTGTAATCGGGCGAGTTTCTACTTTCAGATGCAACAGGAATTTCTCGAGTTCGTCAATCCGTTCGCGAGATATGGGAGTTTGAAGTTAAGGCATGCTTGAGAAACCATCAAAATTTTCGAAAGTCTGATACCCGAAACCAATAACTACAAAGGCCTTGGGGAAAAATGCACATATCTTTGTAATCGGGCGAGTTTCTACTTTCAGATGCAACAGGAATTCCTCGAGTTCGTCAATCCGTTCGCGAGGTATGGGAGTTTGAAATTAAGGAATGGTTGAGAAACCTTCAAAATTTTCGCAATTCTGGTACTCCGAAAACCAATAACTGGAATGGTCTAGGCGAAAAGTACGCACACCATTGTATTGGGGCGAGTTTCTACTTTCAGATGCAACAGGAATTTCTCGAGTTCGTCAATCCGTTCGCGAGATATTGGAGGTTGAATTTATGGAGTGGTTGAGAAACCATCAAAATTTCGCAAGTCTGATACTCGAAACAAATAACTACAGTGGCCCAGGGGAAAAATACACATACTGTTGTAATCGGGAGAGTCTCTACTTTCAGATGCAACAGAAATTTTTCATATTTGTCAATCCGTTCGCGAAAGGTCGGAGTTTGGACTTAAGAGATGGTTGAGAAACCATCAAAATTTTCGCAATTCTGATGCTAGAAACCAATAACTGGATGGCCTAGGCGAAAAGTACACACACCATTGTAATCGGGCGAGTTTCCACATTCAGATGCAACCGGAATTTCTCGAGTTCGTCAATCCGTTCGCGAGATATGGGAGTTTGAAGTTAAGGAATGGTTAAGAAACCATCAAAATTTTCGCTGGTCTGATACTCGAAACCAATAACTGGAATGGCCAAGGGGAAAAGTACACACGCCATTGTAATCGGGCGAGCTTCTGCTTTCAGATGCAACAGGAATTTCTCGAGTTCGTCAACATTTCGCGAGATATGGGAGTTTGAAGTTAAGGAATGATTGAGAAACCTCCAAAATTTTCGCAATTCTGGTACTCGAAACCAATAACTGGAATGGCCTAGGAGAAAAATACACATACCACGGTAATCGGGCGAGTTTCTGCTTTCAGACGCTACAGGAATTTCTCGAGTTCGTCAACCTTTCGCGAGATATGGGAGTTTGAAGTCGAGGAATGGATGAGGAACCATAAAAACTTTCGCAAGTCTGATACTCGAAACCAATAACTACAAAGGCCTAGGGGAAAAATGCACATACCTTTGTAATCGGGCGAGTTTCTACTTTCAGATGCAACAGGAATTTCTCAATTACGTAAATCCGTTCGCGAGATATGGGAGTTTGAAATTAAGGAATGGTTGGGAAACCTTCAAGATTTTCGCAAGTCTGATACTCGAAAACCAATAACTACAAAGGCCTAGGGGAAAACACACATATCTTTGTAATCGGGCGAGTTTCTACTTTCAGATGCAACAGGAATTTCTCGAGTTCGTCAATCTGTTCGCGAGATATGGGAGTTTGAAGTTAAGGCATGCTTGAGAAACCATCAAAATTTTCGAAAGTCTGATACTCGAAACCAATAACTACAAATGCCTTGGGGAAAAATGCACATATCTTTGTAATCGGGCGACTTTCTACTTTCAGATGCATTAGGAATTTCTCGAGTTCGTCAATCCGTTCGCGAGATATGGGAGTTTGAATTTAAGGAATGCTTGAGAAACCATCAAAATTTTCGCACGTCTGATACTCGAAACCAATAACTACAAAGGCCTAGGGGAAAACACACATATCTTTATAATCGGGCGAGTTTCTACTTTCAGATGCAGCAGGAATTTCTCGAGTTCGTCAATCCGTTCGCGAGATATGGGATTTTGAAGTTAAGGAATGCTTGAGAAACCATCAAAATTTTCGCAAGTCTGATACTCGAAAACAATAACTACAAAGGCCTAGGGGAAAAGTATACACACCATTGTAATCGGGCAAGTTTCTACTTTCAGATGCAACAGGAATTTCACAATTTCGTAAATCCGTTCGCGAGATATGGGAGTTTGAAGTTAAGGAATGGTTGGGAAACCCTCAAGATTTTCGCAAGTCTGATACTCGAAACCAATAACTACAAAGGCCTAGGGGAAAAACACACATATCTTTGTAATCGGGCGAGTTTCTACTTTCAGATGCAACAGGAATTTCTCGAGTTCGTCAATCCGTTCGCGAGATATGGGAGTTTGAAGTTAAGGCATGCTTGAGAAACCATCAAAATTTTCGAAAGTCTGATACCCGAAACCAACAACTACAAAGGCCTTGGGGAAAAATGCACATATCTTTGTAATCGGGCGAGTTTCTACTTTCAGATGCAGCAGGAATTTCTCGAGTTCGTCAATCCGTTCGCGAGATATGGGAGTTTGAAGTTAAGGAATGCTTGAGAAAGCATCAAAATTTTCGCAAGTCTGACACTCGAAACCAATAACTACAAAGGCCTAGGGGAAAAGTACACAAACCATTGTAATCGGGCAAGTTTCTACTTTCAGATGCAACAGGAATTTCTCAATTTCGTAAATCCGTTCGCGAGATATGGGAGTTTGAAGTTAAGGAATGCTTGAGAAACCATCAAAATTTTTGCAAGTCTGATACTCGAAACCAATAACTACAAAGGCTTAGGGGAAAAGTACACACACCATTGTGATCGGGCAAGTTTCTTCTTTCAGATGCAACAGGAACTTCTCAATTTCGTAAATCCGTTCGCGAGATATGGGAGTTTGAAGTTAAGGAATGGTTGGGAAACCCTCAAGATTTTCGCAAGTCTGATACTCGAAACCAATAACTACAAAGGCCTAGGGGAAAAGTACACACACCATTGTAATCGGGCGAGTTTCCACATTCAGATGCAACCGGAATTTCTCGAGTTCGTCAATCCGTTCGCGAGATATGGGAGTTTGAAGTTAAGGAATGGTTAAGAAACCATCAAAATTTTCGCTGGTCTGATACTCGAAACCAATAACTGGAATGGCCAAGGGGAAAAGTACACACGCCATTGTAATCGGGCGAGCTTCTGCTTTCAGATGCAACAGGAATTTCTCGAGTTCGTCAACATTTCGCGAGATATGGGAGTTTGAAGTTAAGGAATGATTGAGAAACCTCCAAATTTTCGCAATTCTGGTACTCGAAACCAATAACTGGAATGGCCTAGGAGAAAAATACACATACCACGGTAATCGGGCGAGTTTCTGCTTTCAGACGCTACAGGAATTTCTCGAGTTCGTCAACCTTTCGCGAGATATGGGAGTTTGAAGTCGAGGAATGGATGAGGAACCATAAAAACTTTCGCAAGTCTGATACTCGAAACCAATAACTACAAAGGCCTAGGGGAAAAATGCACATACCTTTGTAATCGGGCGAGTTTCTACTTTCAGATGCAACAGGAATTTCTCAATTACGTAAATCCGTTCGCGAGATATGGGAGTTTGAAATTAAGGAATGGTTGGGAAACCTTCAAGATTTTCGCAAGTCTGATACTCGAAACCAATAACTACAAAGGCCTAGGGGAAAACACACATATCTTTGTAATCGGGCGAGTTTCTACTTTCAGATGCAACAGGAATTTCTCGAGTTCGTCAATCTGTTCGCGAGATATGGGAGTTTGAAGTTAAGGCATGCTTGAGAAACCATCAAAATTTTCGAAAGTCTGATACTCGAAACCAATAACTACAAATGCCTTGGGGAAAAATGCACATATCTTTGTAATCGGGCGACTTTCTACTTTCAGATGCATTAGGAATTTCTCGAGTTCGTCAATCCGTTCGCGAGATATGGGAGTTTGAATTTAAGGAATGCTTGAGAAACCATCAAAATTTTCGCACGTCTGATACTCGAAACCAATAACTACAAAGGCCTAGGGGAAAACACACATATCTTTATAATCGGGCGAGTTTCTACTTTCAGATGCAGCAGGAATTTCTCGAGTTCGTCAATCCGTTCGCGAGATATGGGATTTTGAAGTTAAGGAATGCTTGAGAAACCATCAAAATTTTCGCAAGTCTGATACTCGAAAACAATAACTACAAAGGCCTAGGGGAAAAGTATACACACCATTGTAATCGGGCAAGTTTCTACTTTCAGATGCAACAGGAATTTCACAATTTCGTAAATCCGTTCGCGAGATATGGGAGTTTGAAGTTAAGGAATGGTTGGGAAACCCTCAAGATTTTCGCAAGTCTGATACTCGAAACCAATAACTACAAAGGCCTAGGGGAAAAACACACATATCTTTGTAATCGGGCGAGTTTCTACTTTCAGATGCAACAGGAATTTCTCGAGTTCGTCAATCCGTTCGCGAGATATGGGAGTTTGAAGTTAAGGCATGCTTGAGAAACCATCAAAATTTTCGAAAGTCTGATACCCGAAACCAACAACTACAAAGGCCTTGGGGAAAAATGCACATATCTTTGTAATCGGGCGAGTTTCTACTTTCAGATGCAGCAGGAATTTCTCGAGTTCGTCAATCTGTTCGCGAGATATGGGAGTTTGAAGTTAAGGAATGCTTGAGAAAGCATCAAAATTTTCGCAAGTCTGACACTCGAAACCAATAACTACAAAGGCCTAGGGGAAAAGTACACAAACCATTGTAATCGGGCAAGTTTCTACTTTCAGATGCAACAGGAATTTCTCAATTTCGTAAATCCGTTCGCGAGATATGGGAGTTTGAAGTTAAGGAATGCTTGAGAAACCATCAAAATTTTTGCAAGTCTGATACTCGAAACCAATAACTACAAAGGCTTAGGGGAAAAGTACACACACCATTGTGATCGGGCAAGTTTCTTCTTTCAGATGCAACAGGAACTTCTCAATTTCGTAAATCCGTTCGCGAGATATGGGAGTTTGAAGTTAAGGAATGGTTGGGAAACCCTCAAGATTTTCGCAAGTCTGATACTCGAAACCAATAACTACAAAGGCCTAGGGGAAAAGTACACACACCATTGTAATCGGGCCAGTTTCTACTTTCAGATGCAACAGGAATTTCTCAATTTCGTAAATCCGTTCGCGAGATATGGGAGTTTGAAGTTAAGGAATGGTTGGGAAACCCTCAAGATTTGCGCAAGTCTGATACTCGAAACCAATAACTACAAAGGCCTAGGGGAAAAACACACATATCTTTGTAATCGGGCGAGTTTCTACTTTCAGATGCAACAGGAATTTCTCGATTTCGTCAATCCGTTCGCGAGATATGGGAGTTTGAAGTTAAGGAATGCTTGAGAAACCATCAAAATTATCGAAAGTCGGATACTCGAAACCAATAACTACAAAGGCCTTGGGGAAAAATGCACATATCTTTGTAATCGGGCGACTTTCTACTTTCAGATGCATTAGGAATTTCTCGAGTTCGTCAATCCGCTCGCGAGATATGGGAGTTTGAATTTAAGGAATGCTTGAGAAACCATCAAAATTTTCGCACGTCTGATACTCGAAACCAATAACTACAAAGGCCTAGGGGAAAACACACATATCTTTGTAATCGGGCGAGTTTCTACTTTCAGATGCAGCAGGAATTTCTCGAGTTCGTCAATCCGTTCGCGAGATATGGGAGTTTGAAGTTAAGGAATGCTTGAGAAACCATCAAAATTTTCGCAAGTCTGATACTCGAAAACAATAACTACAAAGGCCTAGGGGAAAAGTACACACACCATTGTAATCGGGCAAGTTTCTACTTTCAGATGCAACAGGAATTTCACAATTTCGTAAATCCGTTCGCGAGATATGGGAGTTTGAAGTTAAGGAATGGTTGGGAAACCCTCAAGATTTTCGCAAGTCTGATACTCGAAACCAATAACTACAAAGGCCTAGGGGAAAAACACACATATCTTTGTAATCGGGCGAGTTTCTACTTTCAGATGCAACAGGAATTTCTCGAGTTCGTCAATCCGTTCGCGAGATATGGGAGTTTGAAGTTAAGGCATGCTTGAGAAACCATCAAAATTTTCGAAAGTCTGATACCCGAAACCAACAACTACAAAGGCCTTGGGGAAAAATGCACATATCTTTGTAATCGGGCGAGTTTCTACTTTCAGATGCAGCAGGAATTTCTCGAGTTCGTCAATCCGTTCGCGAGATATGGGAGTTTGAAGTTAAGGAATGCTTGAGAAACCATCAAAATTTTCGCAAGTCTGACACACGAAACCAATAACTACAAAGGCCTAGGGGAAAAGTACACAAACCATTGTAATCGGGCAAGTTTCTACTTTCAGATGCAACAGGAATTTCTCAATTTCGTAAATCCGTTCGCGAGATATGGGAGTTTGAAGTTAAGGAATGCTTGAGAAACCATCAAAATTTTTGCAAGTCTGATACTCGAAACCAATAACTACAAAGGCTTAGGGGAAAAGTACACACACCATTGTGATCGGGCAAGTTTCTTCTTTCAGATGCAACAGGAACTTCTCAATTTCGTAAATCCGTTCGCGAGATATGGGAGTTTGAAGTTAAGGAATGGTTGGGAAACCCTCAAGATTTTCGCAAGTCTGATACTCGAAACCAATAACTACAAAGGCCTAGGGGAAAAGTACACACACCATTGTAATCGGGCCAGTTTCTACTTTCAGATGCAACAGGAATTTCTCAATTTCGTAAATCCGTTCGCGAGATATGGGAGTTTGAAGTTAAGGAATGGTTGGGAAACCCTCAAGATTTGCGCAAGTCTGATACTCGAAACCAATAACTACAAAGGCCTAGGGGAAAAACACACATATCTTTGTAATCGGGCGAGTTTCTACTTTCAGATGCAACAGGAATTTCTCGATTTCGTCAATCCGTTCGCGAGATATGGGAGTTTGAAGTTAAGGAATGCTTGAGAAACCATCAAAATTATCGAAAGTCTGATACTCGAAACCAATAACTACAAAGGCCTTGGGGAAAAATGCACATATCTTTGTAATCGGGCGACTTTCTACTTTCAGATGCATTAGGAATTTCTCGAGTTCGTCAATCCGCTCGCGAGATATGGGAGTTTGAATTTAAGGAATGCTTGAGAAACCATCAAAATTTTCGCACGTCTGATACTCGAAACCAATAACTACAAAGGCCTAGGGGAAAACACACATATCTTTGTAATCGGGCGAGTTTCTACTTTCAGATGCAGCAGGAATTTCTCGAGTTCGTCAATCCGTTCGCGAGATATGGGAGTTTGAAGTTAAGGAATGCTTGAGAAACCATCAAAATTTTCGCAAGTCTGATACTCGAAAACAATAACTACAAAGGCCTAGGGGAAAAGTACACACACCATTGTAATCGGGCAAGTTTCTACTTTCAGATGCAACAGGAATTTCACAATTTCGTAAATCCGTTCGCGAGATATGGGAGTTTGAAGTTAAGGAATGGTTGGGAAACCCTCAAGATTTTCGCAAGTCTGATACTCGAAACCAATAACTACAAAGGCCTAGGGGAAAAACACACATATCTTTGTAATCGGGCGAGTTTCTACTTTCAGATGCAACAGGAATTTCTCGAGTTCGTCAATCCGTTCGCGAGATATGGGAGTTTGAAGTTAAGGCATGCTTGAGAAACCATCAAAATTTTCGAAAGTCTGATACCCGAAACCAACAACTACAAAGGCCTTGGGGAAAAATGCACATATCTTTGTAATCGGGCGAGTTTCTACTTTCAGATGCAGCAGGAATTTCTCGAGTTCGTCAATCCGTTCGCGAGATATGGGAGTTTGAAGTTAAGGAATGCTTGAGAAACCATCAAAATTTTCGCAAGTCTGACACACGAAACCAATAACTACAAAGGCCTAGGGGAAAAGTACACAAACCATTGTAATCGGGCAAGTTTCTACTTTCAGATGCAACAGGAATTTCTCAATTTCGTAAATCCGTTCGCGAGATATGGGAGTTTGAAGTTAAGGAATGCTTGAGAAACCATCAAAATTTTCGCAAGTCTGATACTCGAAACCAATAACTACAAAGGCCTAGGGGAAAAGTACACACACCATTGTGATCGGGCAAGTTTCTACTTTCAGATGCAACAGGAATTTCTCAATTTCGTAAATCCGTTCGCGAGATATGGGAGTTTGAAGTTAAGGAATAGTTGGGAAACCCTCAAGATTTTCGCAAGTCTGATACTCGAAACCAATAACTACAAAGGCCTAGGGGAAAAGTACACACACCATTGTAATCGGGCAAGTTTCTACTTTCAGATGCAACAGGAATTTCTCAATTTCGTAAATCCGTTCGCGAGATATGGGAGTTTGAAGTTAAGGAATGGTTGGGAAACCCTCAAGATTTGCGCAAGTCTGATACTCGAAACCAATACCTACAAAGGCCTAGGGGAAAAACACACATTTCTTTGTAATCGGGCGAGTTTCTACTTTCAGATGCAACAGGAATTTCTCGATTTCGTCAATCCGTTCGCGAGATATGGGAGTTTGAAGTTAAGGAATGCTTGAGAAACCATCAAAATTATCGAAAGTCTGATACTCGAAACCAATAACTACAAAGGCCTTGGGGAAAAATGCACATATCTTTGTAATCGGGCGACTTTCTACTTTCAGATGCAACAGGAATTTCTCGAGTTCGTCAATCCGTTCGCGAGATATGGGAGTTTGAATTTAAGGAATGCTTGAGAAACCATCAAAATTTTCGCACGTCTGATACTCGAAACCAATAACTACAAAGGCCTAGGGGAAAACACACATATCTTTGTAATCGGGCGAGTTTCTACTTTCAGATGCAGCAGGAATTTCTCGAGTTCGACAATCCGTTCGCGAGATATGGGAGTTTGAAGTTAAGGAATGCTTGAGAAACCATCAAAATTTTCGCAAGTCTGATACTCGAAAACAATAACTACAAATGCCTAGGGGAAAAGTACACACACCATTGTAATCGGGCAAGTTTCTACTTTCAGATGCAACAGGAATTTCTCAATTTCGTAAATCCGTTCGCGAGATATGGGAGTTTGAAGTTAAGGAATGGTTGGGAAACCCTCAAGATTTGCGCAAGTCTGATACTCGAAACCAATAACTACAAAGGCCTAGGGGAAAAACACACATTTCTTTGTAATCGGGCGAGTTTCTACTTTCAGATGCAACAGGAATTTCTCGATTTCGTCAATCCGTTCGCGAGATATGGGAGTTTGAAGTTAAGGAATGCTTGAGAAACCATCAAAATTATCGAAAGTCTGATACTCGAAACCAATAACTACAAAGGCCTTGGGGAAAAATGCACATATCTTTGTAATCGGGCGACTTTCTACTTTCAGATGCAACAGGAATTTCTCGAGTTCGTCAATCCGTTCGCGAGATATGGGAGTTTGAATTTAAGGAATGCTTGAGAAACCATCAAAATTTTCGCAAGTCTGATACTCGAAACCAATAACTACAAAGGCCTAGGGGAAAACACACATATCTTTGAAATCGGGCGAGTTTCTACTTTCAGATGCATTAGGAATTTCTCGAGTTCGTCAATCCGTTCGCGAGATATGGGAGTTTGAATTTAAGGAATGCTTGAGAAACCATCAAAATTTTCGCACGTCTGATACTCGAAACCAATAACTACAAAGGCCTAGGGGAAAACACACATATCTTTGTAATCGGGCGAGTTTCTACTTTCAGATGCAGCAGGAATTTCTCGAGTTCGTCAATCCGTTCGCGAGATATGGGAGTTTGAAGTTAAGGAATGCTTGAGAAACCATCAAAATTTTCGCAAGTCTGATACTCGAAAACAATAACTACAAAGGCCTAGGGGAAAAGTACACACACCATTGTAATCGGGCAAGATTCTACTTTCAGATGCAACAGGAATTTCACAATTTCGTAAATCCGTTCGCGAGATATGGGAGTTTGAATTTAAGGAATGGTTGGGAAACCCTCAAGATTTTCGCAAGTCTGATACTCGAAACCAATAACTACAAAGGCCTAGGGGAAAAGTACACACACCATTGTAATCGGGCAAGTTTCTACTTTCAGATGCAACAGGAATTTCTCAATTTCGTTAATCCGTTCGCGAGATATGGGAGTTTGAAGTTAAGCAATGGTTGGGAACCCCTCAAGATTTTCGCAAGTCTGACACTCGAAACCAATAACTACAAAGGCCTAGGGGAAAAACACACATATCTTTGTAATCGGGCGTGTTTCTACTTTCAGATGCAACAGAAATTTGTCGAGTTCGTCAATCCGTTCGCGAGATATGGGAGTTTGAAGTTAAGGAATGCTTGAGAAACCATCAAAATTTTCGAAAGTCTGATACTCGAAACCAATAACTACAAAGGCCTTGGGGAAAAATGCACACACCTTTGTAATCGGGCGAGTTTCTACTTTCAGATGCAACAGGAATTTCTCGAGTTCGTCAATCCGTTCGCGAGAAATGGGAGTTTGAAGTTAAGCAATGGTTGAGAAACCATCAAAATTTTCGCAATTCTGATGCTAGAAACGAACAACTGGAATGGCCTAGGGGAAAACACACATATCTTTGTAAACGGGCGAGGCTCTACTTTCAGATGCAGCAGGAATTTCTCGAGTTCGTCAATCCGTTCGCGAGATATGGGAGTTTGAAGTTAAGGAATGCTTGAGAAACCATCAAAATTTTCGCAAGTCTGACACTCGAAACCAATAACTACAAAGGCCTAGGGGAAAAGTACACAAACCATTGTAATCGGGCAGGTTTCTACTTTCAGATGCAACAGGAATTTCTCAATTTCGTAAATCCGTTCGGGAGATATGGGAGTTTGAAGTTAAGGAATGCTTGAGAAACCATCAAAATTTTTGCAAGTCTGATACTCGAAACCAATAACTACAAAGGCTTAGTGGAAAAGTACACACACCATTGTGATCGGGCAAGTTTCTTCTTTCAGATGCAACAGGAATTTCTCAATTTCGTAAATCCGTTCGCGAGATATGGGAGTTTGAAGTTAAGGAATGGTTGGGAAACCCTCAAGATTTTCGCAAGTCTGATACTCGAAACCAATAACTACAAAGGCCTAGGGGAAAAGTACACACACCATTGTAATCGGGCCAGTTTCTACTTTCAGATGCAACAGGAATTTCTCAATTTCGTAAATCCGTTCGCGAGATATGGGAGTTTGAAGTTAAGGAATGGTTGGGAAACCCTCAAGATTTGCGCAAGTCTGATACTCGAAACCAATAACTACAAAGGCCTAGGGGAAAAACACACATATCTTTGTAATCGGGCGAGTTTCTACTTTCAGATGCAACAGGAATTTCTCGATTTCGTCAATCCGTTCGCGAGATATGGGAGTTTGAAGTTAAGGAATGCTTGAGAAACCATCAAAATTATCGAAAGTCTGATACTCGAAACCAATAACTACAAAGGCCTTGGGGAAAAATGCACATATCTTTGTAATCGGGCGACTTTCTACTTTCAGATGCATTAGGAATTTCTCGAGTTCGTCAATCCGTTCGCGAGATATGGGAGTTTGAATTTAAGGAATGCTTGAGAAACCATCAAAATTTTCGCACGTCTGATACTCGAAACCAATAACTACAAAGGCTTAGGGGAAAACACACATATCTTTGTAATCGGGCGAGTTTCTACTTTCAGATGCAGCAGGAATTTCTCGAGTTCGTCAATCCGTTCGCGAGATATGGGAGTTTGAAGTTAAGGAATGCTTGAGAAACCATCAAAATTTTCGCAAGTCTGATACTCGAAAACAATAACTACAAAGGCCTAGGGGAAAAGTACACACACCATTGTAATCGGGCAAGTTTCTACTTTCAGATGCAACAGGAATTTCACAATTTCGTAAATCCGTTCGCGAGATATGGGAGTTTGAAGTTAAGGAATGGTTGGGAAACCCTCAAGATTTTCGCAAGTCTGATACTCGAAACCAATAACTACAAAGGCCTAGGGGAAAAATACACATACTGTTGTAATCGGGAGAGTTTCTACTTTCAGATGCAACAGAAATTTTTCATATTTGTCTATCCGTTCGCGAAAGATCGGAGTTTGAAGTTAAGGAATGGTTGGGAAACCCTCAAGATTTGCGCAAGTCTGATACTCGAAACCAATAACTACAAAGGCCTAGGGGAAAAACACACATATCTTTGTAATCGGGCGAGTTTCTACTTTCAGATGCAACAGGAATTTCTCGAGTTCGTCAATCCGTTCGCGAGATATGGGAGTTTGAAGTTAAGGCATGCTTGAGAAACCATCAAAATTTTCGCACGTCTGATACTCGAAACCAATAACTACAAAGGCTTAGGGGAAAACACACATATCTTTGTAATCGGGCGAGTTTCTACTTTCAGATGCAACAGGAATTTCTCGAGTTCGTCAATCCGTTCGCGAGATATGGGAGTTTGAAGTTAAGGCATGCTTGAGAAACCATCAAAATTTTCGAAAGTCTGATACCCGAAACCAATAACTACAAAGGCCTTGGGGAAAAATGCACATATCTTTGTAATCGGACGAGTTTCTACTTTCAGATGCAGCAGGAATTTCTCGAGTTCGTCAATCCGTTCGCGAGATATGGGAGTTTGAAGTTAAGGAATGCTTGAGAAACCATCAAAATTATCGAAAGTCTGATACTCGAAACCAATAACTACAAAGGCCTTGGGGAAAAATGCACATATCTTTGTAATCGGGCGACTTTCTACTTTCAGATGCATTAGGAATTTCTCGAGTTCGTCAATCCGTTCGCGAGATATGGGAGTTTGAATTTAAGGAATGCTTGAGAAACCATCAAAATTTTCGCACGTCTGATACTCGAAACCAATAACTACAAAGGCTTAGGGGAAAACACACATATCTTTGTAATCGGGCGAGTTTCTACTTTCAGATGCAGCAGGAATTTCTCGAGTTCGTCAATCCGTTCGCGAGATATGGGAGTTTGAAGTTAAGGAATGCTTGAGAAACCATCAAAATTTTCGCAAGTCTGATACTCGAAAACAATAACTACAAAGGCCTAGGGGAAAAGTACACACACCATTGTAATCGGGCAAGTTTCTACTTTCAGATGCAACAGGAATTTCACAATTTCGTAAATCCGTTCGCGAGATATGGGAGTTTGAAGTTAAGGAATGGTTGGGAAACCCTCAAGATTTTCGCAAGTCTGATACTCGAAACCAATAACTACAAAGGCCTAGGGGAAAAACACACATATCTTTGTAATCGGGCGAGTTTCTACTTTCAGATGCAACAGGAATTTCTCAATTTCGTAAATCCGTTCGCGAGATATGGGAGTTTGAAGTTAAGGAATGGTTGGGAAACCCTCAAGATTTGCGCAAGTCTGATACTCGAAACCAATAACTACAAAGGCCTAGGGGAAAAACACACATATCTTTGTAATCGGGCGAGTTTCTACTTTCAGATGCAACAGGAATTTCTCGATTTCGTCAATCCGTTCGCGAGATATGGGAGTTTGAATTTAAGGAATGCTTGAGAAACCATCAAAATTTTCGCACGTCTGATACTCGAAACCAATAACTACAAAGGCTTAGGGGAAAACACACATATCTTTGTAATCGGGCGAGTTTCTACTTTCAGATGCAGCAGGAATTTCTCGAGTTCGTCAATCCGTTCGCGAGATATGGGAGTTTGAAGTTAAGGAATGCTTGAGAAACCATCAAAATTTTCGCAAGTCTGATACTCGAAAACAATAACTACAAAGGCCTAGGGGAAAAGTACACACACCATTGTAATCGGGCAAGTTTCTACTTTCAGATGCAACAGGAATTTCACAATTTCGTAAATCCGTTCGCGAGATATGGGAGTTTGAAGTTAAGGAATGGTTGGGAAACCCTCAAGATTTTCGCAAGTCTGATACTCGAAACCAATAACCACAAAGGCCTAGGGGAAAAACACACATATCTTTGTAATCGGGCGAGTTTCTACTTTCAGATGCAACAGGAATTTCTCGAGTTCGTCAATCCGTTCGCGAGATATGGGAGTTTGAAGTTAAGGCATGCTTGAGAAACCATCAAAATTTTCGAAAGTCTGATACCCGAAACCAATAACTACAAAGGCCTTGGGGAAAAATGCACATATCTTTGTAATCGGGCGAGTTTCTACTTTCAGATGCAGCAGGAATTTCTCGAGTTCGTCAATCCGTTCGCGAGATATGGGAGTTTGAAGTTAAGGAATGCTTGAGAAACCATCAAAATTTTCGCAAGTCTGACACTCGAAACCAATAACTACAAAGGCCTAGGGGAAAAGTACACAAACCATTGTAATCGGGCAAGTTTCTACTTTCAGATGAAACAGGAATTTCTCAATTTCGTAAATCCGTTCGCGAGATATGGGAGTTTGAAGTTAAGGAATGCTTGAGAAACCATCAAAATTTTCGCAAGTCTGATACTCGAAACCAATAACTACAAAGGCCTAGGGGAAAAGTAGACACACCATTGTAATTGGGCAAGTTTCTACTTTCAGATGCAACAGGAATTTCTCAATTTCGTAAATCCGTTCGCGAGATATGGGAGTTTGAAGTTAAGGAATGCTTGAGAAACCATCAAAATTATCGAAAGTCTGATACTCGAAACCAATAACTACAAAGGCCTTGGGGAAAAACACATATATCTTTGTAATCGGGCGAGTTTCCACTTTCAGATGCAACAGGAATTTCTCAATTTCGTAAATCCGTTCGCGAGATATGGGAGTTTGAAGTTAAGGAATGGTTGGGAAACCCTCAAAATTTTCGCAAGTCTGATACTCGAAACTAATAACTACAAAGGCCTAGGGGAAAAACACACATATCTTTGTAATCGGGCGAGTTTCTACTTTCAGATGCAACAGGAATTTTCGAGTTCGTCAATCCGTTCGCAAGATATGGGAGTTTCAACTTAAGGAATGCTTGAGAAACCATCAAAATTTTCGAAAGTTTGATACTCAAAACCAATAAGTACAAACGCCTAGGGGAAAATACACATACCTTTGTAATCGGGCGAGTTTCCACTTTCAGATGCAACAGGAATTTGCCGAGTTCGTCATTCCGTTCGCGAGATATGGGAGTTTGAAGTTAAGGAATGGTTGAGGAACCATCAAAATTTTCGCAATTCTGATGCTAGAAACGAATAACTGGAATGGCCTAGGGGAAGAGTACACACACCATTGTAATCGGGCGAGTTTCTACTCTCAGATGCAACAGGAATTTCTCGATTTCGTAAATCCGTTCGCGAGATATGGGAGTTTGAAGTTAAGGAATGCTTGAGAAACCATCAAAATTATCGAAAGTCTGATACTCGAAACCAATAACTACAAAGGCCTTGGGGAAAAACACATATATCTTTGTAATCGGGCGAGTTTCTACTTTCAGATGCAACAGGAATTTCTCGAGTTCTTCAATCCGTTCGCGAGATATGGGAGTTTGAAGCTAAGGAATGGTTGAGAAACCATCGAAATTTTCGCAATTCTGATGCTAGAAAAGAATAACTGGAACGGCCTAGGGGAAAAGTACACACACCATTCTAATCGGGCGAGTCTCTACTTGCAGATGCAACAGGAATTTCTCGAGTTCGTCAATCCGTTCGCGAGATATGGGAGTTTGAAGTTAAGGAATGGTTGGGAAACCCTCAAAATTTTCGCAAGTCTGATACTCGAAACCAATAACTACTAAGGCCTAGGGGGAAAAGACACATATCTTTGTAATCGGACGAGTTTCTACTTTCAGATGCAACAGGAATTTCTCGAGTTCTTCAATCCGTTCGGAAGATATGGGAGTTTGAAGTTAAGGAATGCTTGAGAAACCATCAAAATTTTCGCAAGTCTGATACTCGAAACAAATAAATACAAAGGCCTAGGGGAGAAATGCACATACCGTTGTAATCGGGCGAGTTTCCACTTTCAGATGCAACAGGAATTTCTCGAGCTCGTCAATCCGTTCGCGAGATATGGGAGTTCGAAGTTAAGGAATGGTTGAGGAACCATCAAAATTTTCGCAATTCTGATGCTAGAAACGAATAACTGGAATGGCCTAGGGGAAGAGTACACACACCATTGTAATCGGGCGAGTTTCTACTCTCAGATGCAACAGGAATTTCTCGATTTCGTCAATCCGTTCGTGAGATATGGGAGCTTGAAGTTAAGGAATGGTTGGGAAACCCTCAAAATTTTCGCAAGTCTGATACTCGAAACCAATAACTACAAAGGCCTAGGGGAAAAACACACATATCTTTGTAATCGGGCGAGTTTCTACTTTCAGATGCAACAGGAATTTCTCGAGCTCGTCAATCCGTTCGCGAGATATGGGAGTTTGAAGTTAAGGAATGCTTGAGAAACCATCAAAATTATCGAAAGTCTGATACTCGAAACCAATAACTACAAAGGCCTTGGGGAAAAACACATATATCTTTGTAATCGGGCGAGTTTCTACTTTCAGATGCAACAGGAATTTCTCGAGTTCGTCAATCCGTTCGCGAAATATGGGAGTTTGAAGTTAAGGAATGCTTGAGAAACCATCAAAATTTTCGCAAGTCTGATACTCGAAACAAATAAATACAAAGGCCTAGGGGAGAAATGCACATACCGTTGTAATCGGGCGAGTTTCTACTTTCAGATGCAACAGGAATTTCTCGAGTTCGTCAATCCGTTCGTGAGATATGGGAGCTTGAAGTTAAGGAATGGTTGGGAAACCCTCAAAATTTTCGCAAGTCTGATACTCGAAACTAATAACTACAAGGGCTAGGGGAAAAACACACATATCTTTGTAATCGGGCGAGTTTCTACTTTCAGATGCAACAGGAATTTCTCGAGTTCTTCAATCCGTTCGCGAGATATGGGAGTTTGAAGCTAAGGAATGGTTGAGAAACCATCGAAATTTTCGCAATTCTGATGCTAGAAACGAATAACTGGAACGGCCTAGGGGAAAAGTACACACACCATTCTAATCGGGCGAGTCTCTACTTTCAGATGCAACAGGAATTTCTCGAGTTCGTCAATCCGTTCGCGAGATATGGGAGTTTGAAGTTAAGGAATGGTTGGGAAACCCTCAAAATTTTCGCAAGTCTGATACTCGAAACCAATAACTACAAAGGCCTAGGGGAAAAACACACATATCTTTGTAATCGGGCGAGTTTCCACTTTCAGATGCAACAGGAATTTCTCGAGTTCGTCATTCCGTTCGCGAGATATGGGAGTTTGAAGTTAAGGAATGGTTGAGAAACCATCAAAATTTTCGCAATTCTGATGCTAGAAACGAACAACTGGAATGGCCTAGGGGAAAAGTACACACATCATTGTAATCGGGCGAGTTTCTACTTTCAGATGCAACAGGAATTGCTCGAGTTCTTCAATCCGTTCGCAAGATATGGGAGTTTCAACTTAAGGAATGCTTGAGAAACCATCAAAATTTTCGAAAGTTTGATACTCAAAACCAATAAGTACAAACGCCTAGGGGAAAATACACATACCTTTGTAATCGGGCGAGTTTCCACTTTCAGATGCAACAGGAATTTGCCGAGTTCGTCATTCCGTTCGCGAGATATGGGAGTTTGAAGTTAAGGAATGGTTGAGGAACCATCAAAATTTTCGCAATTCTGATGCTAGAAACGAATAACTGGAATGGCCTAGGGGAAGAGTACACACACCATTGTAATCGGGCGAGTTTCTACTCTCAGATGCAACAGGAATTTCTCGATTTCGTAAATCCGTTCGCGAGATATGGGAGTTTGAAGTTAAGGAATGCTTGAGAAACCATCAAAATTATCGAAAGTCTGATACTCGAAACCAATAACTACAAAGGCCTTGGGGAAAAACACATATATCTTTGTAATCGGGCGAGTTTCTACTTTCAGATGCAACAGGAATTTCTCGAGTTCTTCAATCCGTTCGCGAGATATGGGAGTTTGAAGCTAAGGAATGGTTGAGAAACCATCGAAATTTTCGCAATTCTGATGCTAGAAAAGAATAACTGGAACGGCCTAGGGGAAAAGTACACACACCATTCTAATCGGGCGAGTCTCTACTTGCAGATGCAACAGGAATTTCTCGAGTTCGTCAATCCGTTCGCGAGATATGGGAGTTTGAAGTTAAGGAATGGTTGGGAAACCCTCAAAATTTTCGCAAGTCTGATACTCGAAACCAATAACTACTAAGGCCTAGGGGGAAAAGACACATATCTTTGTAATCGGACGAGTTTCTACTTTCAGATGCAACAGGAATTTCTCGAGTTCTTCAATCCGTTCGGAAGATATGGGAGTTTGAAGTTAAGGAATGCTTGAGAAACCATCAAAATTTTCGCAAGTCTGATACTCGAAACAAATAAATACAAAGGCCTAGGGGAGAAATGCACATACCGTTGTAATCGGGCGAGTTTCCACTTTCAGATGCAACAGGAATTTCTCGAGCTCGTCAATCCGTTCGCGAGATATGGGAGTTCGAAGTTAAGGAATGGTTGAGGAACCATCAAAATTTTCGCAATTCTGATGCTAGAAACGAATAACTGGAATGGCCTAGGGGAAGAGTACACACACCATTGTAATCGGGCGAGTTTCTACTCTCAGATGCAACAGGAATTTCTCGATTTCGTCAATCCGTTCGTGAGATATGGGAGCTTGAAGTTAAGGAATGGTTGGGAAACCCTCAAAATTTTCGCAAGTCTGATACTCGAAACCAATAACTACAAAGGCCTAGGGGAAAAACACACATATCTTTGTAATCGGGCGAGTTTCTACTTTCAGATGCAACAGGAATTTCTCGAGCTCGTCAATCCGTTCGCGAGATATGGGAGTTTGAAGTTAAGGAATGCTTGAGAAACCATCAAAATTATCGAAAGTCTGATACTCGAAACCAATAACTACAAAGGCCTTGGGGAAAAACACATATATCTTTGTAATCGGGCGAGTTTCTACTTTCAGATGCAACAGGAATTTCTCGAGTTCGTCAATCCGTTCGCGAAATATGGGAGTTTGAAGTTAAGGAATGCTTGAGAAACCATCAAAATTTTCGCAAGTCTGATACTCGAAACAAATAAATACAAAGGCCTAGGGGAGAAATGCACATACCGTTGTAATCGGGCGAGTTTCTACTTTCAGATGCAACAGGAATTTCTCGAGTTCGTCAATCCGTTCGTGAGATATGGGAGCTTGAAGTTAAGGAATGGTTGGGAAACCCTCAAAATTTTCGCAAGTCTGATACTCGAAACTAATAACTACAAGGGCTAGGGGAAAAACACACATATCTTTGTAATCGGGCGAGTTTCTACTTTCAGATGCAACAGGAATTTCTCGAGTTCTTCAATCCGTTCGCGAGATATGGGAGTTTGAAGCTAAGGAATGGTTGAGAAACCATCGAAATTTTCGCAATTCTGATGCTAGAAACGAATAACTGGAACGGCCTAGGGGAAAAGTACACACACCATTCTAATCGGGCGAGTCTCTACTTTCAGATGCAACAGGAATTTCTCGAGTTCGTCAATCCGTTCGCGAGATATGGGAGTTTGAAGTTAAGGAATGGTTGGGAAACCCTCAAAATTTTCGCAAGTCTGATACTCGAAACCAATAACTACAAAGGCCTAGGGGAAAAACACACATATCTTTGTAATCGGGCGAGTTTCCACTTTCAGATGCAACAGGAATTTCTCGAGTTCGTCATTCCGTTCGCGAGATATGGGAGTTTGAAGTTAAGGAATGGTTGAGAAACCATCAAAATTTTCGCAATTCTGATGCTAGAAACGAACAACTGGAATGGCCTAGGGGAAAAGTACACACATCATTGTAATCGGGCGAGTTTCTACTTTCAGATGCAACAGGAATTGCTCGAGTTCTTCAATCCGTTCGCAAGATATGGGAGTTTGAAGTTAAGGAATGCTTGAGAAACCATCAAAATTTTCGAAAGTCTGATACTCGAAACCAATAACTACTAAGGCCTAGGGGGAAAAGACACATATCTTTGTAATCGGACGAGTTTCTACTTTCAGATGCAACAGGAATTTCTGGAGTTCTTCAATCCGTTCGGAAGATATGGGAGTTTGAAGTTAAGGAATGCTTGAGAAACCATCAAAATTTTCGAAAGTCTGATACTCGAAACCAATAACTACAAAGGCCTAGGGGAAAAACACACATATCTTTGTAATCGGGCGAGTTTCTACTTTCAGATGCAACAGGAATTTCTCGAGTTCGTCATTCCGTTCGCGAGATATGGGAGTTTGAAGTTAAGGAATGGTTGAGAAACCATCAAAATTTTCGCAATTCTGATGCTAGAAACGAACAACTGGAATGGCCTAGGGGAAAAGTACACACATCATTGTAATCGGGCGAGTTTCTACTTTCAGATGCAACAGGAATTGCTCGAGTTCTTCAATCCGTTCGCAAGATATGGGAGTTTGAAGTTAAGGAATGCTTGAGAAACCATCAAAATTTTCGAAAGTCTGATACTCGAAACCAATAACTACTAAGGCCTAGGGGGAAAAGACACATATCTTTGTAATCGGACGAGTTTCTACTTTCAGATGCAACAGGAATTTCTCGAGTTCTTCAATCCGTTCGGAAGATATGGGAGTTTGAAGTTAAGGAATGCTTGAGAAACCATCAAAATTTTCGCAAGTCTGATACTCGAAACAAATAAATACAAAGGCCTAGGGGAGAAATGCACATACCGTTGTAATCGGGCGAGTTTCCACTTTCAGATGCAACAGGAATTTCTCGAGCTCGTCAATCCGTTCGCGAGATATGGGAGTTTGAAGTTAAGGAATGGTTGAGGAACGATCAAAATTTTCGCAATTCTGATGCTAGAAACGAATAACTGGAATGGCCTAGGGGAAGAGTACACACACCATTGTAATCGGGCGAGTTTCTACTTTCAGATGCAACAGGAATTTCTCGATTTCGTAAATCCGTTCGCGAGATATGGGAGTTTGAAGTTAAGGAATGCTTGAGAAACCATCAAAATTTTCGAAAGTCTGACACTCGAAACCAATAACTACAATGGCTTAGGGGAAAACACACATACCTTTGTAATCGGGCGAGTTTCTACTTTCAGATGCAGCAGGAATTTCTGGAGTTCGTAAATCCGTTCACGAGATATGGGAGTTTGAAGTTAAGGAATGGTTGAGAAACCATCAAAATTTTCGCAATTCTGATGCTAGAAACGAATAACTGGAACGGCCTAGGGGAAAAGTACCCACCCCATTCTAATCGGGCGAGTCTCTACTTTCAGATGCAACAGGAATTTCTCGAGTTCGTCAATCCGTTCGCGAGATATGGGAGTTTGAAGTTAAGGAATGGTTGGGAAACCCTCGAAATTTTCGAAAGTCTGATACTCGAAACCAATAACAACAAAGTCCTAGGGGAAAAACACACATATCTTTGTAATCGGGCGAGTTTCTACTTTCCGATGCAACAGGAATTTCTCGAGTTCGTCATTCCGTTCGCGAGATATGGGAGTTTGAAGTTAAGGAATGGTTGAGAAACCATCAAAATTTTCGAAATTCTGATGCTGGAAACCAATAACTACAAAGGCCTAGGGAAAAATACACATACCTTTGTAATCGGGCGAGTTTCCACTTTCAGATGCAACAGGAATTTCTCGAGTTCGTCAATCCGTTCACGAGATATGGGAGTTTGAAGTTAAGTAATGGTTGAGAAACCATCGAAATTTTCGCAATTCTGATGCTAGAAACGAATATCCGGAATGGCCTAGGGGAAAAGTACACGCACCATTCTAATCGGGCGAGTCTCTACTTTCAGATGCATCAGGAATTTCTCGAGTTCGTCAATCCGTTCGCGAGATATGGGAGTTTGAAGTTAAGGAATGGTTGGGAAACCCTCAAAATTTTCGCAAATCTGATACTCGAAACCAATAACTACAAAGGCCTAGGGGAAAAACACACATATCTTTGTAATCGGGCGAGTTTCCACTTTCAGATGCAACAGGAATTTCTCGAGTTCTTCAATCCGTTCGCAAGATATGGGAGTTTGAAGTTAAGGAATGCTTGAGAAACCATCAAAATTTTCGAAAGTCTGATACTCGAAACCGATAACTACAAAGGCCTAGGGGAAAAACACACCTATATTTGTAATCGGGCGAGTTTCTACTTTCAGATGCTACAGGAATTTCTCGAGTTCGTCAATCCGTTCGCGAGATATGGGAGTTTGAAGTTAAGGAATGGTTGGGAAACCCTCGAAATTGTCGAAAGTCTGATACTCGAAACCAATATCTACAAAGGCCTAGGGGAAAGACACACATATCCTTGTAATCGGGCGAGTTTCTACTTTCAGATGCATCAGGAATTTCTCGAGTTCGTCAATCCGTTCGCAAGATATGGGAGTTTGAAGTTAAGGAATGCTTGAGAAACCATCAAAATTTTCGAAAGTCTGACACTCGAAACCAATAATTACAAAGGCCTAGGGGAAAACACACATACCTTTGTAATCGGGCGAATTTCTACTTTCAGATGCAGCAGGAATTTCTCGAGTTCGTCAATCCGTTCGCGAGATATGGGAGTTTGAAGTTAAGGAATGCTTGAAAAACCATCAAAATTTTCGAAAGTCTGATACTCGAAACCAATAACTACACAGTCCTAGCGGAGAAACACATATATCTTTGTAATCGGGCGAGTTTCTACTTTCAGATGCAACAGGAATTTCTCGAGTTCGTCAATCCGTTCGCGAAATATGGGAGTTTGAAGTTAAGGAATGCTTGAAAAACCATCAAAATTTTCGCAAGTCTGATACTCGAAACAAATAAATACAAAGGCCTAGGGGAAAAACACACATATCTTTGTAATCGGGGGAGTTTCTACTTTCAGATGCAACAGGAATTTCTCGAGTTCGTCAATCCGTTCACGAGATATGGGAGTTTGAAGTTAAGGAATGCTTGAGAAACCATCAAAATTTTCGAAAGTCTGACACTCGAAACGAATAACTGGAATGGCCTAGGGGAAAACACACATACCTTTGTAATCGGGCGAATTTCTACTTTCAGATGCAGCAGGAATTTCTCGAGTTCGTCAATCCGTTCGCGAGATATGGGAGTTTGAAGTTAAGGAATGCTTGAAAAACCATCAAAATTTTCGAAAGTCTGATACTCGAAACCAATAACTACAAAGGCCTTGGGGAAAAACACACATATCTTTGTAATCGGGGGAGTTTCTACTTTCAGATGCAGCAGGAATTTCTCGAGTTCGTCAATCCGTTCACGAGATATGGGAGTTTGAAGTTAAGGAATGGTTGAGAAACCATCAAAATTTTCGCAATTCTGATGCTAGAAACGAATAACTGGAACGGCCTAGGGGAAAAGTACCCACACCATTCCAATCGGGCGAGTCTCTACTTTCAGATGCAACAGGAATTTCTCGAGTTCGTCAATCCGTTCGCGAGATATGGGAGTTTGAAGTTAAGGAATGGTTGGGAAACCCTCGAAATTTTCGAAAGTCTGATACTCGAAACCAATAACTACAAAGGCCTAGGGGAAAAACACACATATCTTTGTAATCGGGCGAGTTTCTACTTTCAGATGCAACAGGAATTTCTCGAGTTCGTCAATCCGTTCGCAAGATATGGGAGTTTGAAGTTAAGGAATGCTTGAGAAACCATCAAAATTTTCGAATGTCTGACACTCGAAACCAATAACTACAAAGGACTAGGGGAAAACACACATACCTTTGTAATCGGGCGAATTTCTACTTTCAGATGCAGCAGGAATTTCTCGAGTTCGTCAATCCGTTCGCGAGATATGGGAGCTTGAAGTTAAGGAATGGTTGGGAAACCCTCAAAATTTTCGCAAGTCTGATACTCGAAACTAATAACTACAAAGGCCTAGGGGAAAAACACACATATCTTTGTAATCGGGCGAGTTTCTACTTTCAGATGCATCAGGAATTTCTCGAGTTCGTCAATCCGTTCGCAAGATATGGGAGTTTGAAGTTAAGGAATGCTTGAGAAACCATCAAAATTTTCGAAAGTCTGACACTCGAAACCAATAACTACAAAGGCCTAGGGGAAAACACACATACCTTTGTAATCGGGCGAATTTCTACTTTCAGATGCAGCAGGAATTTCTCGAGTTCGTCAATCCGTTCGCGAGATATGGGAGTTTGAAGTTAAGGAATGCTTGAAAAACCATCAAAATTTTCGAAAGTCTGATACTCGAAACCAATAACTACAAAGGCCTAGCGGAAAAACACATATATCTTTGTAGTCGGGCGAGTTTCTACTTTCAGATGCAACAGGAATTTCTCGAGTTCCTCAATCCGTTCGCGAAATATGGGAGTTTGAAGTTAGGAATGCTTGAGAAACCATCAAAATTTTCGCAAGTCTGATACTCGAAACAAATAAATACAAAGGCCTAGGGGAAAAACACACATATCTTTGTAATCGGGGGAGTTTCTACTTTCAGATGCAACAGGAATTTCTCGAGTTCGTCAATCCGTTCACGAGATATGAGTGTTTGAAGTTAAGGAATGGTTGAGAAACCATCGAAATTTTCGCAATTCTGATGCTAGAAACGAATAACTGGAACGGCCTAGGGGAAAAGTACACACACCATTCTAATCGGGCGAGTCTCTACTTTCAGATGCAACAGGAATTTCTCGAGTTCGTCAATCCGTTCGCGAGATATGGGAGTTTGAAGTTAAGGAATGTTTGAGAAACCATCGAAATTTTCGCAATTCTGATGCTAGAAACGAATAACTGGAATGGCCTAGGGGAAAAGTACACACATCATTGTAATCGGGCGAGTTTCTACTTTCAGATGCAACAGGAATTGCTCGAGTTCGTCAATCCGTGCGCGAGATATGGGAGTTTGAAGTTAAGGAATGGTTGGGAAACCCTCAAAATTTTCGCAAGTCAGATACTCGAAACCAATAACTACAAAGGCCTAG
Source organism: Ptiloglossa arizonensis (assembly GCF_051014685.1). NCBI lineage: Eukaryota > Metazoa > Arthropoda > Insecta > Hymenoptera > Colletidae > Ptiloglossa > Ptiloglossa arizonensis. The sequence continues at coordinate 838,644 of NW_027478456.1, read as the reverse complement.
GGGGAAAAGACACATATCTTTGTAATCGGACGAGTTTCTACTTTCAGATGCAACAGGAATTTCTCGAGTTCGTCAATCCGTTCGCAAGATATGGGAGTTTGAAGTTAAGGAATGCTTGAGAAACCATCAAAATTTTCGAAAGTCTGACACTCGAAACCAATAACTACAAAGGCCTAGGGGAAAACACACATACCTTTGTAATCGGGCGAATTTCTACTTTCAGATGCAGCAGGAATTTCTCGAGTTCGTCAATCCGTTCGCGAGATATGGGAGCTTGAAGTTAAGGAATGGTTGGGAAACCCTCAAAATTTTCGCAAGTCTGATACTCGAAACTAATAACTACAAAGGCCTAGGGGAAGAACACACATATTTTTGTAATCGGGCGAGTTTCTACTTTCAGATGCATCAGGAATTTCTCGAGTTCGTCAATCCGTTCGCAAGATATGGGAGTTTGAAGTTAAGGAATGCTTGAGAAACCATCAAAATTTACGAAAGTCTGACACTCGAAACCAATAACTACAAAGGCCTAGGGGAAAACACACATACCTTTGTAATCGGGCGAATTTCTACTATCAGATGCAGCAGGTATTGCTCGAGTTCGTCAATCCGTTCGCGAGATATGGGAGTTTGAAGTTAAGGAATGCTTGAAAAACCATCAAAATTTTCGAAAGTCTGATACTCGAAACCAATAACTACAAAGGCCTAGCGGAAAAACACATATATCTTTGTAGTCGGGCGAGTTTCTACTTTCAGATGCAACAGGAATTTCTCGAGTTCGTCAATCCGTTCGCGAAATATGGGAGTTTGAAGTTAAGGAATGCTTGAGAAACCATCAAAATTTTCGCAAGTCTGATCCTCGAAACAAATAAATACAAAGGCCTAGGGGAAAAACACACATATCTTTGTAATCGGGGGAGTTTCTACTTTCAGATGCAACAGGAATTTCTCGAGTTCGTCAATCCGTTCACGAGATATGAGAGTTTGAAGTTAAGGAATGGTTGAGAAACCATCGAAATTTTCGCAATTCTGATGCTAGAAACGAATAACTGGAACGGCCTAGGGGAAAAGTACACACACCATTCTAATCGGGCGAGTCTCTACTTTCAGATGCAACAGGAATTTCTCGAGTTCGTCAATCCGTTCGCGAGATATGGGAGTTTGACGTTAAGGAATGGTTGGGAAACCCTCAAAATTTTCGCAAGTCAGATACTCGAAACCAATAACTACAAAGGCCTAGGGGGAAAAGACACATATCTTTGTAATCGGACGAGTTTCTACTTTCAGATGCAACAGGAATTTCTCGAGTTCGTCAATCCGTTCGCGAGATATGGGAGTTTGAAGTTAAGGAGTGCTTGAGAAACCATCAAAATTTTCGAAAGTCTGATACTCGAAACCAATAACTACAAAGGCCTAGGGAAAAATACACATACCTTTGTAATCGGGCGAGTTTCCACTTTCAGATGCAACAGGAATTTCTCGAGTTCGTCAATCCGTTCACGAGATATGGGAGTTTGAAGTTAAGTAATGGTTGAGAAACCATCGAAATTTTCGGAATTCTGATGCTAGAAACGAATATCTGGAATGGCCTAGGGGAAAAGTACACGCACCATTCTTATCGGGCGAGTCTCTACTTTCAGATGCATCAGGAATTTCTCGAGTTCGTCAATCCGTTCGCGAGATATGGGAGTTTGAAACTATGGAATGGTTGAGAAACCATTAAAATTTTTCGCAAGTCTGACACTCGAAACCAAGAACTACAAACGCCTAGGGGAAAAATACACATACCTTTGAAATCAGGCGAGTATCCACTTTCAGATGCAACAGAAATTTCTCGAGTTCGTCTATCCGTTCGCGAGATATGGGAGTTTGAAACTATGGAATGGTTGAGAAACCACTAAAATTTTTCGCAAGTCTGACACTCGAAACCAATAACTACAAAGGCCTAGGGAGAAATACACATACCTTTGTAATCGGGCGAGTTTCTACTTTCAGATGCAACAGGAATTTCTCGATTTCGTAATCCGTTCGCGAGATATGGGAGTTTGAAGTTAAGGAATGGTTGGGAAACCCTCAAAATTTTCGAAAGTCTGATACTCGAAACCAATAACTACAAAGGCCTAGGGGAAAAACACACATACCTTTGAAATCAGGCGAGTATCCACTTTCAGATGCAACAGAAATTTCTCGAGTTCGTCTATCCGTTCGCGAGATATGGGAGTTTGAAACTATGGAATGGTTGAGAAACCACTAAAATTTTTCGCAAGTCTGACACTCGAAACCAATAACTACAAAGGCCTAGGGAGAAATACACATACCTTTGTAATCGGGCGAGTTTCCACTTTCAGATGCAACAGGAATTTCTCGAGTTCGTCAATCCGTTCGCAAGATATGGGATTTTGAAGTTAAGGAATGCTTGAGAAACCATCAAAATTTTCGAAAGTCTGACACTCGAAACCAATAACTACAAAGGACTAGGGGAAAACACACATACCTTTGTAATCGGGCGAATTTCTACTTTCAGATGCAGCAGGAATTTCTCGAGTTCGTCAATCCGTTCGCGAGATATGGGAGTTTGAAGTTAAGGACTGGTTGAGAAACCATCAAAATTTTCGCAATTCTGATGCTAGAAACGAATAACTGGAACGGCCTAGGGGAAATGTACCCACACCATTCTAATCGGGCGAGTCTCTACTTTCAGATGCAACAGGAATTTCTCGAGTTCGTCAATCCGTTCGCGAGATATGGGAGTTTGAAGTTAAGGAATGGTTGGGAAACCCTCGAAATTTTCGAAAGTCTGATACTCGAAACCAATAACTACAAAGGCCTACGGGAAAAACACACATATCTTTGTAATCGGGCGAGTTTCTACTTTCAGATGCAACAGGAATTTCTCGAGTTCGTCAATCCGTTCGCAAGATATGGGATTTTGAAGTTAAGGAATGCTTGAGAAACCATCAAAATTTTCGAAAGTCTGACACTCGAAACCAATAACTACAAAGGACTAGGGGAAAACACACATACCTTTGTAATCGGGCGAATTTCTACTTTCAGATGCAGCAGGAATTTCTCGAGTTCGTAAATCCGTTCGCGAGATATGGGAGCTTGAAGTTAAGGAATGGTTGGGAAACCCTCAAAATTTTCGCAAGTCTGATACTCGAAACTAATAACTACAAAGGCCTAGGGGAAAAACACACATATCTCTGTTATCGGGCGAGTTTCTACTTTCAGATGCATCAGGAATTTCTCGAGTTCGTCAATCCGTTCGTAAGATATGGGAGTTTGAAGTTAAGGAATGCTTGAGAAACCATCAAAATTTTCGAAAGTCTGACACTCGAAACCAATAACTACAAAGGCCTAGGGGAAAACACACATACCTTTGTAATCGGGCGAATTTCTACTTTCAGATGCAGCAGGAATTTCTCGAGTTCGTCAATCCGTTCGCGAGATATGGGAGTTTGAAGTTAAGGAATGCTTGAAAAACCATCAAAATTTTCGAAAGTCTGATACTCGAAACCAATAACTACAAAGGCCTAGCGGAAAAACACATATATCTTTGTAGTCGGGCGAGTTTCTACTTTCAGATGCAACAGGAATTTCTCGAGTTCGTCAATCCGTTCGCGAAATATGGGAGTTTGAAGTTAAGGAATGCTTGAGAAACCATCAAAATTTTCGCAAGTCTGATACTCGAAACAAATAAATACAAAGGCCTAGGGGAAAAACACACATATCTTTGTAATCGGGGGAGTTTCTACTTTCAGATGCAACAGGAATTTCTCGAGTTCGTCAATCCGTTCACGAGATATGAGAGTTTGAAGTTAAGGAATGGTTGAGAAACCATCGAAATTTTCGCAATTCTGATGCTAGAAACGAATAACTGGAACGGCCTAGGGGAAAAGTACACACACCATTCTAATCGGGCGAGTCTCTACTTTCAGATGCAACAGGAATTTCTCGAGTTCGTCAATCCGTTCGCGAGATATGGGAGTTTGAAGTTAAGGAATGGTTGAGAAACCATCGAAATTTTCGCAATTCTGATGCTAGAAACGAATAACTGGAATGGCCTAGGGGAAAAGTACACACATCATTGTAATCGGGCGAGTTTCTACTTTCAGATGCAACGGGAATTGCTCGAGTTCGTCAATCCGTTCGCAAGATATGGGAGTTTGAAGTTAAGGAATGCTTGAGAAACCATCAAAATTTTCGCAAGTCTGATACTCGAAACTAATAACTACAAAGGCCTAGGGGAAAAACACACATATTTTTGTAATCGGGCGAGTTTCTACTTTCAGATGCATCAGGAATTTCTCGAGTTCGTCAATCCGTTCGCAAGATATGGGAGTTTGAAGTTAAGGAATGCTTGAGAAACCATCAAAATTTTCGAAAGTCTGACACTCGAAACCAATAACTACAAAGGCCTAGGGGAAAACACATATATCTTTGTAGTCGGGCGAGTTTCTACTTTCAGATGCAACAGGAATTTCTCGAGTTCGTCAATCCGTTCGCGAAATATGGGAGTTTGAAGTTAAGGAATGCTTGAGAAACCATCAAAATTTTCGCAAGTCTGATACTCGAAACAAATAAATACAAAGGCCTAGGGGAAAAACACACATAGCTTTGTAATCGGGGGAGTTTCTACTTTCAGATGCAACAGGAATTTCTCGAGTTCGTCAATCCGTTCGCGAGGTATGGGAGTTTGAAGTAAAGGAATGGTTGAGAAACCATCGAAATTTTTGCAATTCTGATGCTAGAAACGAATAACTGGAACGGCCTAGGGGAAAAGTACACACACCATTCTAATCGGGCGTGTCTCTACTTTCAGATGCAACAGGAATTTCTCGAGTTCGTCAATCCGTTCGCGAGATATGGGAGTTTGAAGTTAAGGAATGGTTGGGAAACCCTCAAAATTTTCGCAAGTCAGATACTCGAAACCAATAACTACAAAGGCCTAGGGGGAAAAGACACATATCTTTGTAATCGGACGAGTTTCTACTTTCAGATGCAACAGGAATTTCTCGAGTTCGTCAATCCGTTCGCGAGATATGGGAGTTTGAAGTTAAGGAATGGTTGAGAAACCATCAAAATTTTCGCAAGTCTGATACTCGAAACCAATAACTACAAAGGCCTAGGGGAAAAACACACATATCTTTGTAATCGGGCGAGTTTCCACTTTCAGATGCAACAGGATTTTCTCGTGTTCGTCATTCCGTTCGCGAGATATGGGAGTTTGAAGTTAAGGAATGGTTGAGAAACCATCAAAATTTTCGCAATTCTGATGCTAGAAACTAACAACTGGAATGGCCTAGGGGAAAAGTACACACATCATTGTAATCGGGCGAGTTTCTACTTTCAGATGCAACAGGAATTGCTCGAGTTCGTCAATCCGTTCGCGAGATATGGGAGTTTGAAGTTAAGGAATGGTTGGGAAACCCTCAAAATTTTCGAAAGTCTGATTCTCGAAACCAATAACTACAAAGGCCTAGCGGAAAAACACATATATCTTTGTAATCGGGCGAGTTTCTACTTTCAGATGCAACAGGAATTTCTCGAGTTCGTCAATCCGTTCGCGAAATATGGGAGTTTGAAGTTAAGGAATGCTTGAGAAACCATCAAAATTTTCGCAAGTCTGATACTCGAAACAAATAAATACAAAGGCCTAGGGGAAAAACACATATATCTTTGTAATCGGGCGAGTTTCTACTTTCAGATGCAACAGGAATTTCTCGAGTTCGTGAATCCGTTCGCGAAATATGGGAGTTTGAAGTTAAGGAATGGTTGAGAAACCATCGAAATTTTCGCAATTCTGATGCTAGAAACGAATAACCGGAACGGCCTAGGGGAAAAGTACACACACCATTCTAATCGGGCGAGTCTCTACTTTCAGATGCAACAGGAATTTCTCGAGTTCGTCAATCCGTTCGCGAGATATGGGAGTTTGAAGTTAAGGAATGGTTGGGAAACCCTCAAAACTTTCGCTGGTCTGATACTCGAAACCAATAACTACAAAGGCCTAGGGGAAAAATATACATACCTTTGTAATCGGGCGAGTTTCCACTTTCAGATGCAACAGGAATTGCTCGAGTTCGTCAATCCGTGCGCGAGATATGGGAGTTTGAAGTTAAGGAATGGTTGGGGAACCATCAAAATTTTCGCAAGTCTGATACTCGAAACCAATATCTACAAAGGCCTAGGGGAAAAATACACATATCTTTGTATTCGGGCGAGTTTCTACTTTCAGATGCAGCAGGAATTTCTCGAGTTCGTCAATCCGTTCGCGAGATATGGGAGTTTGAAGTTAAGGAATGGTTGGGAAACCCTCGAAATTTTCGAAAGTCTGATACTCGAAACCAATAACTACAAAGGCCTAGGGGAAAAACACACATATCTTTGTAATCGGACGAGTTTCTACTTTCAGATGCAACAGGAATTTCTCGAATTCGTCAATCCGTTCGCAAGATATGGGAGTTTGAATTTAAGGAATGCTTGAGAAACCGTCAAAATTTTCGAAAGTCTGACACTCGAAACCAATAACTACAAAGGCCTAGGGGAAAAACACATATATCTTTGTAATCGGGCGAGTTTCTACTTTCAGATGCAACAGGAATTTCTCGAGTTCGTCAATCCGTTCGCGAGATATGGGAGTTTGAAGTTAAGGAATGGTTGGGAAACCCTCAAAATTTTCGCAAGTCTGATACTCGAAACCAATAACTACAAAGGCCCAGGGGATAAACACACATATCTTTGTAATCGGGCGAGTTTCTACTTTCAGATGCAACAGGAATTTCTCGAGTTCTTCAATCCGTTCGCGAGATATGGGAGTTTGAAGTTAAGGAATGCTTGAGAAACCATCAAAATTTTCGAAAGTCTGATACTCGAAACCAATAACTACAAAGGCCTAGGGGAAAATACACATACCTTTGTAATCGGGCGAGTTTCCACTTTCAGATGCAACAGGAATATGCCGAGTTCGTCATTCCGTTCGCGAGATATGGGAGTTTGAAGTTAAGGAATGGTTGAGAAACCATCAAAATTTTCGCAATTCTGAAGCTAGACACGAACAACTGGAATGGCCTAGGGGAAGAGTCCACACACCATTGTAATCGGGCGAGTTTCTACTTTCAGATGCAACAGGAATTGCTCGAGTTCGTCAATCCGTGCGCGAGATATGGGAGTTTGAAGTTAAGGAATGGTTGGGGAACCATCAAAATTTTCGCAAGTCTGATACTCGAAACCAATAACTACAAAGGCCTAGGGGAAAAACACACATATCTTTGTAATCGGGCGAGTTTCTACTTTCAGATGCAACAGGAATTTCTCGAATTCGTCAATCCGTTCGCAAGATATGGGAGTTTGAATTTAAGGAATGCTTGAGAAACCGTCAAAATTTTCGAAAGTCTGACACTCGAAACCAATAACTACAAAGGCCTAGGGGAAAACACACATACCTTTGTAATCGGGCGAGTTTCTACTTTCAGATGCAACAGGAATTTCTCGAGTTCTTCAATCCGTTCGCGAGATATGGGAGTTTGAATTAAGGAATGCTTGAGAAACCATCAAAATTTTCGAAAGTCTGATACTCGAAACCAATAACTACAAAGGCCTAGGGGAAAATACACATACCTTTGTAATCGGGCGAGTTTCCACTTTCAGATGCAACAGGAATATGCCGAGTTCGTCATTCCGTTCGCGAGATATGGGAGTTTGAAGTTAAGGAATGGTTGAGAAACCATCAAAATTTTCGCAATTCTGAAGCTAGACACGAACAACTGGAATGGCCTAGGGGAAAAGTACACACATCATTGTAATCGGGCAAGTCTCTACTTTCAGATGCAACAGGAATTTCTCGAGTTCGTCAATCCGTTCGCGAGATATGGGAGTTTGAAGTTAAGGAATGGTTGGGAAACCCTCAAAATTTTCGCAAGTCAGATACTCGAAAGCAATAACTACAAAGGCCTAGGGGAAAAAGACACACATCTTTGTAATCGGACGAGTTTCTACTTTCAGATGCAACAGGAATTTCTCGAGTTCGTCAATCCGTTCGCGAGATATGGGAGTTTGAAGTTAAGGAGTGCTTGAGAAACCATCAAAATTTTCGAATGTCTGATACTCGAAACCAAAAACTACAAAGGCCTAGGGGAAAATACACATACCTTTGTAATCGGGCGAGTTTCCACTTTCAGATGCAACAGGAATTTGGCGAGTTCGTAATTCCGTTCGCGATGTATGGGAGTTTGAAGTTAAGGAATGGTTGAGAAACCATCAAAATTTTCGCAATTCTGATGCTAGACACGAACAACTGGAATGGCCTAGGGGAAAAGTACACACATCATTGTAATCCGGCGAGTCTCTACTTTCAGATGCAACAGGAATTTCTCGAGTTCGTCAATCCGTTCGTGAGATATGGGAGTTTGAAGTTAAGGAATGGTTGGGAAACCCTCAAAATTTTCGCAAGTCAGATACTCGAAACCAATAACTACAAAGGCATAGGGGAAAAAGACACATATCTTTGTAATCGGACGAGTTTCTACTTTCAGATGCAACAGGAATTTCTCGAGTTCGTCATTCCGTTCGCGAGATATGGGAGTTTGAACTTAAGGAATGGTTGAGAAACCATCAAAATTTTCGAAAGTCTGATACACGAAACCAATAACTACAAAGGCCTAGGGGAAAAACACACATATCTTTGTAATCGGGCGAGTTTCTACTTTCAGATGCAACAGGAATTTCTCGAATTCGTCAATCCGTTCGCAAGATATGGGAGATTGAAGTTAAGGAATGCTTGAGAAACCGTCAAAATTTTCGAAAGTCTGACACTCGAAACCAATAACTAAAAAGGCCTAGGGGAAAACACACATACCTTTGTAATCGGGCGAGTTTCTACTTTCAGATGCAGTAGGAATTTCTCGAGTTCGTCAATCCGTTCGCCACATATGGGAGTTTGAAGTTAAGGAATGCTTGAGAAACCATCAAAATTTTCGAAAGTCTGATACTCGAAACCAATAACTACAAAGGCCTAGGGGAAAAATACACATACCTTTGTAATCAGGCGAGTTTCCACTTTCAGATGCAACAGGAATTTCTCGAGGTCGTCTATCCGTTCGCGAGATATGGGAGTTTGAAACTATGGAATGGTTGAGAAACCATTAAAATTTTTCGCAAGTCTGACACTCGAAACCAATAACTACAAAGGCCTAGGGAAAAATACACATACCTTTGTAATCGGGCGAGTTTCCACTTTCAGATGCAACAGGAATTTCTCGAGTTTGTCAATCCGTTCACGAGATATGGGAGTTTGAAGTTAAGGAATGGTTGAGAAACCATCAAGATTTTCGCAATTCTGATGCTAGAAACGAATAACTGGAATGGCCTAGGGGAAGAGTCCACACACCATTGTAATCGGGCGAGTTTCTACTTTCAGATGCAACAGGAATTTCTCGATTTCGTAAATCCGTTCGCGAGATATGGGAGTTTGAAGTTAAGGAATGGTTGGGAAACCCTCAAAATTTTCGAAAGTCTGATACTCGAAACCAATAACTACAAAGGCCTAGCGGAAAAACACATATATCTTTGTAATCGGGCGAGTTTCTACTTTCAGATGCAACAGGAATTTCTCGAGTTCGTCAATCCGTTCGCGAGATATGGGAGTTTGAAGTTGAGGAATGGTTGGGAAACCCTCAAAATTTTCGCAAGTCTGATACTCGAAACCAATAACTGCAAAGGCCCAGGGGATAAACACACATATCTTTGTAATCGGGCGAGTTTCTACTTTCAGGTGCGGAACAGATTTCTCGAGTTCGTCAATCCGTGCGCGAGATATGGGAGTTTGAAGTTAAGGAATGGTTGAGGAACCATCAAAATTTTCGCAAGTCAGATACTCGAAACCAATAACTACAAAGGCATAGGGGAAAAAGACACATATCTTTGTAATCGGACGAGCTTCTACTTTCAGATGCAACAGGAATTTCTCGAGTTCGTCATTCGGTTCGCGAGATATGGGAGTTTGAACTTAAGGAATGGTAGAGAAACCATCAAAATTTTCGCAATTCTGATGCTAGAAACGAACAACTGGAATGGCCTAGGGGAAAAGTACACACATCATTGTAATCGGGCGAGTTTCTACTTTCAGATGCAGCAGGAATTTCTCGAGTTCGTCAATCCGTTCGCGAGATATGGGAGTTTGAAGTTAAGGAATGGTTGGGAAACCCTCAAAATTTTCGCAAGTCTGTTACTCGAAACCAATAACTACAAAGGCCCAGGGGATAAACACACATATCTTTGTAATCGGGCGAGTTTCTACTTTCAGATGCAACAGGAATTGCTCGAGTTAGTCAATCCGTGCGCGAGATATGGGAGTTTGAAGTTAAGGAATGGTTGAGGAACCATCAAAATTTTCGCAAGTCTGATACTCGAAACCAATATCTACAAAGGCCTAGGGGAAAAACACACATATCTTTGTAATCGGGCGAGTTTCTACTTTCAGATGCAGCAGGAATTTCTCGAGTTCGTCAATCCGTTCGCGAGATATGGAGTTTGAAGTTAAGGAATGGTTGGGAAACCCTCGAAATTTTCGAAAGTCTGATACTCGAAACCAATAACTACAAAGGCCTAGGGGAAAAACACACATATCTTTGTAATCGGGCGAGTTTCTACTTTCAGATGCAACAGGAATTTCTCGAATTCGTCAATCCGTTCGCAAGATATGGGAGTTTGAAGTTAAGGAATGCTTGAGAAACCGTCAAAATTTTCGAAAGTCTGACACTCGAAACCAATAACTAAAAAGGCCTAGGGGAAAACACACATACCTTTGTAATCGGGCGAGTTTCTACTTTCAGATGCAGTAGGAATTTCTCGAGTTCGTCAATCCGTTCGCCACATATCGGAGTTTGAAGTTAAGGAATGCTTGAGAAACCGTCAAAATTTTCGAAAGTCTGATACTCGAAACCAATAACTATAATGGCCTAGGGGAAAAATACACATACCTTTGTAATCAGGCGAGTTTCCACTTTCAGATGCAACAGGAATTTCTCGAGGTCGTCTATCCGTTCGCGAGATATGAGAGTTTGAAACTATGGAATGGTTGAGAAACCATTAAAATTTTTCGCAAGTCTGACACTCGAAACCAATAACTACAAAGGCCTAGGGAAAAATACACATACCTTTGTAATCGGGCGAGTTTCCACTTTCAGATGCAACAGGAATTTCTCGAGTTCGTCAATCCGTTCACGAGATATGGGAGTTTGAAGTTAAGGAATGGTTGAGAAACCATCGAAATTTTCGCAATTCTGATGCTAGAAACGAATAACTGGAACGGCCTAGGGGAAAAGTACACACACCCTTCTAATCGGGCGAGTCTCTACTTTCAGATGCAACAGGAATTTCTCGAGTTCGTCAATCCGTTCGCGAGATATGGGAGTTTGAAGTTAAGGAATGGTTGGGAAACCCTCAAAATTTTCGAAAGTCTGATACTGGAAACCAATAACTACAAAGGCCTAGGGGAAAAACACACATATCTTTGTAATCGGGCGAGTTTCTACTTTCAGATGTAACAGGAATTTCTCGAGTTCGTCAATCCGTTCACGAGATATGGGAGTTTGAAGTTAAGGAATGGTTGAGAAACCATCAAGATTTTCGCAATTCTGATGCTAGAAACGAATAACTGGAATGGCCTAGGGGAAGAGTCCACACACCATTGTAATCGGGCGAGTTTCTACTTTCAGATGCAACAGGAATTTCTCGATTTCGTAAATCCGTTCGCGAGATATGGGAGTTTGAAGTTAAGGAATGGTTGGGAAACCCTCAAAATTTTCGAAAGTCTGATACTCGAAACCAATAACTACAAAGGCCTAGCGGAAAAACACATATATCTTTGTAATCGGGCGAGTTTCTACTTTCAGATGCAACTGGAATTACTCGAGTTCGTCAATCCGTTCACGAGATATGGGAGTTTGAAGTTAAGGAATGGTTGAGAAACCTTCGAAATTTCGCAATTCTGATGCTAAAAACGAATAACTGGAACGGTCTAGGTGAAAAGTAAACACACCATTCTAATCGGGCGAGTCTCTACTTTCAGCTGCAACAGGAATTTCTCGAGTTCGTCTATCCGTTCGCGAGATATGGGAGTTTGAAACTATGGAATGGTTGAGAAACCATTAAAATTTTTCGCAAGTCTGACACTCGAAACCAATAACTACAAAGGCCTAGGGAAAAATACACATACCTTTGTAATCGGGCGAGTTTCCACTTTCAGATGCAACAGGAATTTCTCGAGTTCGTCAATCCGTTCACGAGATATGGGAGTTTGAAGTTAAGGAATGGTTGAGAAACCATCAAGATTTTCGCAATTCTGATGCTAGAAACGAATAACTGGAATGGCCTAGGGGAAGAGTCCACACACCATTGTAATCGGGCGAGTTTCTACTTTCAGATGCAACAGGAATTTCTCGATTTCGTAAATCCGTTCGCGAGATATGGGAGTTTGAAGTTAAGGAATGGTTGGGAAACCCTCAAAATTTTCGAAAGTCTGATACTCGAAACCAATGACTACAAAGTCCTAGCGGAAAAACACATATATCTTTGTAATCGGGCCAGTTTCTACTTTCAGATGCAACAGGAATTTCTCGAGTTCTTCAATCCGTTCGCGAGATATGGGAGTTTGAAGTTAAGGAATGCTTGGGAAACCATCAAAATTTTCGCAAGTCTGATACTCGAAACCAATAACTACAAAGGCCTAGGGGAAAAACACACATATCTTTGTAATCGGGCGAGTTTCTACTTTCAGATGCAACTGGAATTACTCGAGTTCGTCAATCCGTTCACGAGATATGGGAGTTTGAAGTTAAGGAATGGTTGAGAAACCTTCGAAATTTTCGCAATTCTGATGCTAAAAACGAATAACTGGAACGGCCTAGGGGAAAAGTAAACACACCATTCTAATCGGGCGAGTCTCTACTTTCAGCTGCAACAGGAATTTCTCGAGTTCGTCTATCCGTTCGCGAGATATGGGAGTTTGAAACTATGGAATGGTTGAGAAACCATTAAAATTTTTCGCAAGTCTGACACTCGAAACCAATAACTACAAAGGCCTAGGGAAAAATACACATACCTTTGTAATCGGGCGAGTTTCCACTTTCAGATGCAACAGGAATTTCTCGAGTTCGTCAATCCGTTCACGAGATATGGGACTTTGAAGTTAAGGAATGGTTGAGAAACACATCGAAATTTTCGCAATTCTGATGCTAGAAACGAATAACTGGAACGGCCTAGGGGAAAAGTACACACACCATTCTAATCGGGCGAGTCTCTACTTTCAGATGCAACAGGAATTTCTCGATTTCGTAAATCCGTTCGCGAGATATGGGAGTTTGAAGTTAAGGAATGGTTGTGAAACCCTCAAAATTTTCGAAAGTCTGATACTCGAAACCAATGACTACAAAGGCCTAGCGGAAAAACACATATATCTTTGTAATCGGGCCAGTTTCTACTTTCAGATGCAACAGGAATTTCTCGAGTTCGTCAATCCGTTCGCGAAATATGGGAGTTTGAAGTTAAGGAATGCTTGAGAAACCATCAAAATTTTCGCAAGTCTGATACTCGAAACAAATAAATACAAAGGCCTAGGGGAAAAATGCACATACCGTTGTAATGGGGCGAGTTTCCACTTTCAGATGCAACAGGAATTTCTCGAGTTCGTCAATCCGTTCGCGAGATATGGGAGTTTGAAGTTAAGGAATGCTTGAGAAACCATCAAAATTTTCGAAAGTCTGATACTCCAAACCAATAACTACAAAGGCCTAGGGGAAAAATACACATACCTTTGTAATCAGGCGAGTTTCCACTTTCAGATGCAACAGGAATTTCTCGAGTTCGTCTATCCGTTCGCGAGATATGGGAGTTTGAAGTTAAGGAATGGTTGGGAAACCCTCAAAATTTTCGCAAGTCAGATACTCGAAACCAATAACTACAAAGGCCTAGGGGAAAAAGACACATATCTTTGTAATCGGCCGAGTTTCTACTTTCAGATGCAACAGGAATTTCTCGAGTTCGTCAATCCGTTCACGAGATATGGGAGTTTGAAGTTAAGGAATGCTTGAAAAACCATCAAAATTTTCGAAAGTCTGATACTCGAAACAAATAAATACAAAGGCCTATGGGAAAAATGAACATACCCTTGTAATCGGGCGAGTTTCCACTTTCAGATGCAACAGGAATTTCTCGATTTCGTAAATCCGTTCGCGGGATATGGGCGTTTGAAGATAATGAATGCTTGAGAAACCATCAAAATTTTCGCTGGTCTGATACTCGAAACCAATAACTACAAAGGCCTAGGGGAAAAATACACATACCTTTGTAATCGGGCGAGTTTCCACTTTCAGATGCAACAGGAATTGCTCGAGTTCGTCAATCCGTGCGCGAGATATGGGAGTTTGAAGTTAAGGAATGGTTGAGGAACCATCAAAATTTTCGCAAGTCTGATACTCGAAACCAATAACTACAAAGGCCTAGGGGGAAAATACACATACCTTTGTAATCAGGCGAGTTTCCACTTTCAGATGCAACAGGAATTTCTCGAGCTTCGTCTATCCGTTCGCGAGATATGGGAGTTTGAAACTATGGAACGGTTGAGAAACCATTAAAATTTTTCGCAAGTCTGACACTCGAAACCAATAACTACAAAGGCCTAGGGAAAAATACACATACCTTTGTAATCGGGCGAGTTTCAACTTTCAGATGCAACAGGAATTTCTCGAGTTCGTCAATCCGTTCACGAGATATGGGAGTATGAAGTTAAGGAATGGTTGAGAAACCATCAAGATTTTCGCAATTCTGATGCTAGAAACGAATAACTGGAATGGCCTAGGGGAAGAGTCCACACACCATTGTAATCGGGCGAGTTTCTACTTTCAGATGCAACAGGAATTTCTCGAGTTCGTCAATCCGTTAACGAGATATTGGGGTTTGAAGTTAAGGAATGGTTGAGAAACCACCGAAATTTTCGCAATTCTGATGCTAGAAACGAATAACTGGAATGGCCTAGGGGAAAAGTACACACATCATTGTAATCGGGCGAGTTTCTACTTTCAGATGCAACAGGAATTGCTCGAGCTCGTCAATCCGTGCGCGAGATATGGGAGTTTGAAGTTAAGGAAAGGTTGGGAAACCCTCAAAATTTTCGCAAGTCAGATACTCGAAACCAATAACTACAAAGGCCTAGGGGAAAAAGACACATATCTTTGTAATCGGACGAGTTTCTACTTTCAGATGCAACAGGAATTTCTCGAGTTCGTCAATCCGTTCGCGAGATATGGGAGTTTGAAGTTAAGTAGTGCTTGAGAAACCATCAAAATTTTCGAAAGTCTGATACTCGAAACCAATAACTACAAAGGCCTAGGGGAAAATACACATACCTTTGTAATCGGGCGAGTTTCCACTTTCAGATGCAACAGGAATTTGCCGAGTTCGACATTCCGTTCGCGAGATATGGGAGTTTGAAGTTAAGGAATGGTTGAGAAACCATCAAAATTTTCGCAATTCTGATGCTAGACACGAACAACTGGAATGGCCTAGGGGAAAAGTACACACATCATTGTATTCGGGCAAGTCTCTACTTTCAGATGCAACAGGAATTTCTCGAGTTCGTCAATCCGTTCGCGAGATATGGGAGTTTGAAGTTAAGGAGTGCTTGAGAAACCATCAAAATTTTCGAATGTCTGATACTCGAAACCAATAACTACAAAGGCCTAGGGGAAAATACACATACCTTTGTAATCGGGCGAGTTTCCACTTTCAGATGCAACAGGAATTTGCCGAGTTCGTAATTCCGTTCGCGAGGTATGGGAGTTTGAAGTTAAGGAATGGTTGAGAAACCATCAAAATTTTCGCAATTCTGATGCTAGACAAGAACAACTGGAATGTCCTAGGGGAAGAGTCCACACACCATTGTAATCGGGCGGGTTTCTACTTTCAGATGCAACAGGAATTTCTCGATTTCGTAAATCCGTTCGCGAGATATGGGAGTTTGAAGTTAAGGAATGGTTGGGAAACCCTCAAAATTTTCGAAAGTCTGATACTCGAAACCAATGACTACAAAGGCCTAGCGGAAAAACACATATATCTTTGTAATCGGGCCAGTTTCTACTTTCAGATGCAACAGGAATTTCTCGAGTTCGTCAATCCGTTCGCGAAATATGGGAGTTTGAAGTAAAGGAATGCTTGAGAAACCATCAAAATTTTCGCAAGTCTGATACTCGAAACAAATAAATACAAAGGCCTAGGCGAAAAATGCACATACCGTTGTAATCGGGTGAGTTTCCACTTTCAGATGCAACAGGAATTTCTCGAGTTCGTCAATCCGTTCGCGAGATATGGGAGTTTGAAGTTAAGGAATGCTTGAGGAACCATCAAAATTTTCGCAAGTCTGATACTCGAAACCAGTAACTACAAAGGCCTAGGGGAAAAACACACATATCTTTGTAATCGGGCGAGTTTCTACTTTCAGATGCAACAGGAATTTCTCGAGTTCGTCAATCCGTTCACGAGATATGGGAGTTTGAAGTTAAGGAATGGTTGAGAAACCATCGAAATTTTCGCAATTCTGATGCTAGAAACGAATAACTGGAACGGCCTAGGGGAAAAGTACACACACCCTTCTAATCGGGCGAGTCTCTACTTTCAGATGCAACAGGAATTTCTCGAGTTCGTCAATCCGTTCGCGAGATATGGGAGTTTGAAGTTAAGGAATGGTTGGGAAACCCTCAAAATTTTCGAAAGTCTGATACTGGAAACCAATAACTACAAAGGCCTAGGGGAAAAACACACATATCTTTGTAATCGGGCGAGTTTCTACTTTCAGATGTAACAGGAATTTCTCGAGTTCGTCAATCCGTTCACGAGATATGGGAGTTTGAAGTTAAGGAATGGTTGAGAAACACATCGAAATTTTCGCAATTCTGATGCTAGAAACGAATAACTGGAACGGCCTAGGGGAAAAGTACACACACCATTCTAATCGGGCGAGTCTCTACTTCCAGATGCAACAGCAATTTCTCGAGTTCGTCAATCCGTTCACGAGATATGGGAGTTTGAAGTTAAGGAATGGTTGGGAAACCCTCAAAATTTTCGCAAGTCTGATACTCGAAACCAATAACTTCAAAGGCCCAGGGGATAAACACACATATCTTTGTAATCCGGCGAGTTTCTACTTTCAGATGCAACAGGAATTTCTCGAGTTCGTCATTCCGTTCGCGAGATATGGGAGTTTGAAGTTAAGGAATGGTTGAGAAACCATCAAAATTTTCGCAATTCTGATGCTAGAAACGAACAACTGGAATGGCCTAGGGGAAAAGTACACACATCATTGTAATCGGGCGAGTTTCTACTTTCAGATGCAACAGGAATTGCTCGAGTTCGTCAATCCGTGCGCGAGATATGGGAGTTTGAAGTTAAGGAATGGTTGAGGAACCATCAAAATTTTCGCAAGTCTGATACTCGAAACCAATAACTACAAAGGCCTAGGGGAAAAACACACATATCTTTGTAATCGGGCGAGTTTCCACTTTCAGATGCAACAGGAATTTCTCGAGTTCGTCATTCCGTTCGCGAGATATTGGAGTTTGACGTTAAGGAATGGTTGAGAACCACCGAAATTTTCGCAATTCTGATGCTAGAAACGAATAACTGGAATGGCTTAGGGGAAAAGTACACACATCATTGTAATCGGGCGATTTTCTACTTTCAGATGCAACAGGAATTGCTCGAGCTCGTCAATCCGTGTGCGAGATATAGGAGTTTGAAGTTAAGGAAAGGTTGGGAAACCCTCAAAATTTTCGCAAGTCAGATACTCGAAACCAATAACTACAAAGGCCTAGGGGAAAAAGACACATATCTTTGTAATCGGACGAGTTTCTACTTTCAGATGCAACAGGAATTTCTCGAGTTCGTCAATCCGTTCGCGAGATATGGGAGTTTGAAGTTAAGGAGTGCTTGAGAAACCATCAAAATTTTCGAAAGTCTGATACTCGAAACCAATAACTACAAAGGCCTAGGGGAAAATACACATACCTTTGTAATCGGGCGAGTTTCCACTTTCAGATGCAACAGGAATTTGCCGAGTTCATCATTCCGTTCGCGAGATATGGGAGTTTGAAGTTAAGGAATGGTTGAGAAACACATCGAAATTTTCGCAATTCTGATGCTAGAAACGAATAACTGGAACGGCCTAGGGGAAAAGTACACACACCATTCTAATCGGGCGAGTCTCTACTTTCAGATGCAACAGGAATTTCTCGAGTTCGTCAATCCGTTCGCGAGATATGGGAGTTTGAAGTTAAGGAATGGTTGGGAAACCCTCAAAATTTTCGCAAGTCTGATACTCGAAACCGATAACTTCAAAGGCCCAGGGGATAAACACACATATCTTTGTAATCGGGCGAGTTTCTACTTTCAGATGCAACAGGAATTTCTCGAGTTCTTCAATCCGTTCGCGAGATATGGGAGTTTGAAGTTAAGGAATGCTTGGGAAACCATCAAAATTTTCGCAAGTCCGATACTCGAAACCAATAACTACAAAGGCCTAGGGGAAAAACACACATATCTTTGTAATCGGGCGAGTTTCCACTTTCAGATGCAACAGGAATTTCTCGAGTTCGTCATTCCGTTCGCGAGATATGGGAGTTTGAAGTTAAGGAATGGTTGGGAAACCCTCAAAATTTTCGCAAGTCTGATACTCGAAACCAATAACTTCAAAGGCCCAGGGGATAAACACACATATCTTTGTAATCCGGCGAGTTTCTACTTTCAGATGCAACAGGAATTTCTCGAGTTCGTCATTCCGTTCGCGAGATATGGGAGTTTGAAGTTAAGGAATGGTTGAGAAACCATCAAAATTTTCGCAATTCTGATGCTAGAAACGAACAACTGGAATGGCCTAGGGGAAAAGTACACACATCATTGTAATCGGGCGAGTTTCTACTTTCAGATGCAACAGGAATTGCTCGAGTTCGTCAATCCGTGCGCGAGATATGGGAGTTTGAAGTTAAGGAATGGTTGAGGAACCATCAAAATTTTCGCAAGTCTGATACTCGAAACCAATAACTACAAAGGCCTAGGGGAAAAACACACATATCTTTGTAATCGGGCGAGTTTCTACTGTCAGATGCAACAGGAATTTCTCGAGTTCGTCAATCCGTTAACGAGATATTGGAGTTTGACGTTAAGGAATGGTTGAGAACAACCGAAATTTTCGCAATTCTGATGCTAGAAACGAATAACTGGAATGGCTTAGGGGAAAAGTACACACATCATTGTAATCGGGCGAGTTTCTACTTTCAGATGCAACAGGAATTGCTCGAGCTCGTCAATCCGTGCGCGAGATATGGGAGTTTGAAGTTAAGGAAAGGTTGGGAAACCCTCAAAATTTTCGCAAGTCAGATACTCGAAACCAATAACTACAAAGGCCTAGGGCAAAAAGACACATATCTTTGTAATCGGACGAGTTTCTACTTTCAGATGCAACAGGAATTTCTCGAGTTCGTCAATCCGTTCGCGAGATATGGGAGTTTGAAGTTAAGGAGTGCTTGAGAAACCATCAAAATTTTCGCAATTCTGATGCTAGACACGAACAACTGGAATGGCCTAGGGGAAAAGTACACACATCATTGTAATCGGGCGAGCCTCTACTTTCAGATGCAACAGGAATTTCTCGAGTTCGTCAATCCGTGCGTGAGATATGGGAGTTTGAAGTTAAGGAATGGTTTGGAAAACCACAAAATTTTCGCAAGTCAGATACTCGAAACCAATAACTACAAAGGCCTAGGGGAAAAATACACATACCTTTGTAATCGGGCGAGTTTCCACTTTCAGATGCAACAGGAATTTCTCGAGTTCGTCATTCCGTTCGCGAGATATCGGAGTTTGACGTTAAGGAATGGTTGAGAACCACCGAAATTTTCGCAATTCTGATGCTAGAAACGAATAACTGGAATGGCTTAGGGGAAAAGTACACACATCATTGTAATCGGGCGATTTTCTACTTTCAGATGCAACAGGAATTGCTCGAGCTCGTCAATCCGTGTGCGAGATATAGGAGTTTGAAGTTAAGGAAAGGTTGGGAAACCCTCAAAATTTTCGCAAGTCAGATACTCGAAACCAATAACTACAAAGGCCTAGGGGAAAAAGACACATATCTTTGTAATCGGACGAGTTTCTACTTTCAGATGCAACAGGAATTTCTCGAGTTCGTCAATCCGTTCGCGAGATATGGGAGTTTGAAGTTAAGGAGTGCTTGAGAAACCATCAAAATTTTCGAAAGTCTGATACTCGAAACCAATAACTACAAAGGCCTAGGGGAAAATACACATACCTTTGTAATCGGGCGAGTTTCCACTTTCAGATGCAACAGGAATTTGCCGAGTTCGTCATTCCGTTCGCGAGATATGGGAGTTTGAAGTTAAGGAATGGTTGAGAAACACATCGAAATTTTCGCAATTCTGATGCTAGAAACGAATAACTGGAACGGCCTAGGGGAAAAGTACACACACCATTCTAATCGGGCGAGTCTCTACTTTCAGATGCAACAGGAATTTCTCGAGTTCGTCAATCCGTTCGCGAGATATGGGAGTTTGAAGTTAAGGAATGGTTGGGAAACCCTCAAAATTTTCGCAAGTCTGATACTCGAAACCGATAACTTCAAAGGCCCAGGGGATAAACACACATATCTTTGTAATCGGGCGAGTTTCTACTTTCAGATGCAACAGGAATTTCTCGAGTTCTTCAATCCGTTCGCGAGATATGGGAGTTTGAAGTTAAGGAATGCTTGGGAAACCATCAAAATTTTCGCAAGTCCGATACTCGAAACCAATAACTACAAAGGCCTAGGGGAAAAACACACATATCTTTGTAATCGGGCGAGTTTCCACTTTCAGATGCAACAGGAATTTCTCGAGTTCGTCATTCCGTTCGCGAGATATGGGAGTTTGAAGTTAAGGAACGGTTGAGAATCCATCAAAATTTTCGCAATTCTGATGCTAGAAACGAACAACTGGAATGGCATAGGGGAAAGGTACACACATCATTGTAATCGGGCGAGTTTCTACTTTCAGATGCAACAGGAATTGCTCGAGTTCGTCATTCCGTTCGCGAGATATGGGAGTTTGAAGTTAAGGAATGCTTGAGAAACCAACAAAATTTTCGAAAGTCTCACACTCGAAACCAATAACTACAAAGGCCTAGGGGAAAACACACATACCTTTGTAATCGGGCGAGTTTCTACTTTCAGATGCAGCAGGAATTTCTCGAGTTCGTCATTCCGTTCGCGAGATAAGGGAGTTTAAATTTAAGGCATAGTTGAGGAACCCTCAAAATTTTCGCAAGTTTGATACTCGAAACCAATAACTACAAAGGCCTAGGGGAAAAACACACATATCTTTGTAATCGGGCGAGTTTCTACTTTGAGATGCAACAGGTATTTCTCGAGTTCTTCATTCCGTTCGCAAGATATGGGAGTTTGAAGTTACGGAATGCTTGAGAAACCATCAAAATTTTCGAAAGTCTGATACACGAAACCAATAACAACAAAGGCCTAGGGGAAAAATGCACGTACCTTTGTAATCGGGCGTGTTTCCGCTTTCAGATGCAACAGGAATTTCTCGAGTTCGTCAATCCGTTCACGAGATATGGGAGTTTGAAATTAAGGAATGGTTGAGAAACCATCAAAATTTGCGCAATTCTGATGCTAGAAACGAATAACTGGAACGACCTAGGGGAAATGTACCCACACAATTCTAATCGGACTAGTCTCTACTTTCAGATGCAACAGGAATTTCTCGAGTTCGTCAATCCTTTCGCGAAATATGGGAGTTTGAAGTTAAGGAATGCCTGAGAAACCATCAAAATTTTCGCAAGTCTGATACTCGAAACAAATAAATACAAAGGCCTAGGGGAAAAATGCACATACCGTTGTAATCGGGCGAGTTTCCACTTTCAGATGCAACAGGAATTTCTCGAGCTCATCAATCTGTTCGCGAGATATGGGAGTTTGAAGTTAAGGAATGCTTGAGGAACCATCAAAATTTTCGCAAGTCTAATACTCGAAACCAATAACTACAAAGGCCTAGGGGAAAAACACACATATCTTTGTAATCGGGCGAGTTTCTACTTTCAGATGCAGCTGGAATTACTCGAGTTCGTCAATCCGTTCACGAGATATGGGAGTTTGAAGTTAAGGAATGGTTGAGGAACCATCAAAATTTTCGCAAGTCTGATACTCGAAACCAATAACTACAAAGGCCTAGGGGAAAAACAGACATATCTTTGTAATCGGGCGAGTTTCCACTTTCAGATGCAACAGGAATTTGCCGAGTTCGTCCTTCCGTTCGCGAGATATGGGAGTTTGAAGTTAAGGAATGCTTGAGAAACCAACAAAATTTTCGAAAGTCTCACACTCGAAACCAATAACTACAAAGGCCTAGGGGAAAACACACATACCTTTGTAATCGGGCGAGTTTCTACTTTCAGATGCAGCAGGAATTTCTCGAGTTCGTCATTCCGTTCGCGAGATAAGGGAGTTTAAATTTAAGGCATAGTTGAGGAACCCTCAAAATTTTCGCAAGTTTGATACTCGAAACCAATAACTACAAAGGCCTAGGGGAAAAACACACATATCTTTGTAATCGGGCGAGTTTCTACTTTGAGATGCAACAGGAATTTCTCGAGTTCTTCAATCCGTTCGCAAGATATGGGAGTTTGAAGTTACGAAATGCTTGAGAAACCATCAAAATTTTCGAAAGTCTGATACACGAAACCAATAACAACAAAGGCCTAGGGGAAAAATACACGTACCTTTGTAATCGGGCGTGTTTCCGCTTTCAGATGCAACAGGAATTTCTCGAGTTCGTCAATCCGTTCACGAGATATGGGAGTTTGAAATTAAGGAATGGTTGAGAAACCATCAAAATTTTCGCAATTCAGATGCTAGAAACGAATAACTGGAACGACCTAGGGGAAATGTACCCACACCATTCTAATCGGACTAGTCTCTACTTTCAGATGCAACAGGAATTTCTCGAGTTCGTCAATCCGTTCGCGAGATATGGGAGTTTGAAGTTAAGGAATGGTTGAGAAACCATCAAAATTTTCGAGAGTCTGATACTCGAAACCAATAACTACAAAGGCCTAGGGGAAAATACACATACCTTTGTAATCGAGCGAGTTTCCACTTTCAGATGCAACAGGAATTTGCCGAGTTCGTAATTCCGTTCGCGAGATATGGGAGTTTGAAGTTAAGGAATGGTTGAGAAACCATCAAAATTTTCGCAATTCTGATGCTAGACACGAACAACTGGAATGTCCTAGGGGAAAAGTACGCACATCATTGTAATCGGGCGAGTCTCTACTTTCAGATGCAACAGGAACTTCTCGAGTTCGTCAATCCGTTCGTGAGATATGGGAGTTTGAAGTTAAGGAATGGTTGGGAAACCCTCAAAATTTTCGCAAGTCAGATACTCGAAACCAATAACTACAAAGGCATAGGGGAAAAAGACACATATCTTTGTAATCGGACGAGTTTCTACTTTCAGATGCAACAGGAATTTGTCGAGTTCGTCAATCCGTTCGCGAGATATGGGAGTTTGAAGTTAAGGAATGGTTGGGAAACCCCCAAAATTTTCGCAAGTCTGATACTCGAAACCAATAACTACAAAGGCCCAGGGGATAAACACACATATCTTTGTAATCGGGCGAGTTTCTACTTTCAGATGCAACAGGAATTTCTCGAGTTCTTCAATCCGTTCGCGAGATATGGGAGTTTGAAGTTAAGGAATGCTTGAGAAACCATCAAAATTTTCGCAAGTCTGATACTCGAAACCAATAACTACAAAGGCCTAGGGGAAAAACACACATATCTTTGTAATCGGGCGAGTTTCCACTTTCAGATGCAACAGGAATTTCTCGAGTTCGTCATTCCGTTCGCGAGATATGGGAGTTTGAAGTTAAGGAATGGTTGAGAAACCATCAAAATTTTCGCAATTCTGATGCTAGAAACGAACAACTGGAACGGCCTAGGGGAAAAGTACACACATCATTGTAATCGGGCGAGTTTCTACTTTCAGATGCAACAGGAATTGCTCGATTTCGTCAATCCGTGCGCGAGATATGGGAGTTTGAAGTTAAGGAATGGTTGAGGAACCATCAAAATTTTCGCAAGTCTGATACTCGAAACCAATAACTACAAAGGCCTAGGGGAAAAACACACATATCTTTGTAATCGGGCGAGTTTCTACTGTCAGATGCAACAGGAATTTCTCGAGTTCGTCAATCCGTTAACGAGATATTGGAGTTTGAAGTTAAGGAATGGTTGAGAACCACCGAAATTTTCGCAATTCTGATGCTAGAAACGAATAACTGGAATGGCTTAGGGGAAAAGTACACACATCATTGTAATCGGGCGAGTTTCTACTTTCAGATGCAACAGGAATTGCTCGAGCTCGTCAATCCGTGCGCGAGATATGGGAGTTTGAAGTTAAGGAGTGCTTGAGAAACCATCAAAACTTTCGAAAGTCTGATACTCGAAACCAATAACTACAAAGGCCTAGGGGAAAATACACATACCTTTGTAATCGGGCGAGTTTCCACTTTCAGATGCAACAGGAATTTGCCGAGTTCGTCATTCTGTTCGCGAGATATGGGAGTTTGAAGTTAAGGAATGGTTGAGAAACCATCAAAATTTTCGCAATTCTGATGCTAGAAACGAACAACTGGAATGGCCTAGGGGAAAAGTACACACATCATTGTAATCGGGCGAGTTTCTACTTTCAGATGCAACAGGAATTGCTCGAGTTCGCCAATCCGTGCACGAGATATGGGAGTTTGAAGTTAAGGAATGGTTGAGGAACCATCAAAATTTTCGCAAGTCTGATACTCGAAACCAATAACTACAAAGGCCTAGGGGAAAAACACACATATCTTTGTAATCGGGCGAGTTTCTACTTTCAGTTGCAACAGGAAATTCTCAAGTTCGTCATTCCGTTCGCGAGATACGGGAGTTTGATCTTAAGGAATGCTTGAGAAACCATCAAAATTTTCGAAAGTTTGATACTCGAAACCAATAACTACAAAGGCCTAGGGGAAAATGCACATACCTTTGTAATCGGGCGAGTTTCCACTTTCAGATGCAGCAGGAATTTCTCGAGTTCGTCATTCCGTTCGCGAGATAAGGGAGTTTGAATTTAAGGCATAGTTGAGGAACCCTCAAAATTTTCGCAAGTTTGATACTCGAAACCAATAACTACAAAGGCCTAGCGGAAAAACACACATATCTTTGTAATCGGGCGAGTTTCCACTTTCAGATGCAACAGGAATTTGCCGAGTTCGTCATTCCGTTCGCGAGATATGGGAGTTTGAAGTTAAGGAATGCTTGAGAAACCAACAAAATTTTCGCAAGTCTGATACTCGAAACCAATAACTACAAAGGCCTAGGGGAAAAACACACATATCTTTGTAATCGGGCGAGTTTCTACTGTCAGATGCAACAGGAATTTCTCGAGTTCGTCAATCCGTTAACGAGATATTGGAGTTTGAAGTTAAGGAATGGTTGAGAACCACCGAAATTTTCGCAATTCTGATGCTAGAAACGAATAACTGGAATGGCTTAGGGGAAAAGTACACACATCATTGTAATCGGGCGAGTTTCTACTTTCAGATGCAACAGGAATTGCTCGAGCTCGTCAATCCGTGCGCGAGATATGGGAGTTTGAAGTTAAGGAAAGGTTGGGAAACCCTCAAAATTTTCGCAAGTCAGATACTCGAAACCAATAACTACAAAGGCCTAGGGGAAAAAGACACATATCTTTGTAATCGGACGAGTTTCTACTTTCAGATGCAACAGGAATTTCTCGAGTTCGTCAATCCGTTCGCGAGATATGGGAGTTTGAAGTTAAGGAGTGCTTGAGAAACCATCAAAACTTTCGAAAGTCTGATACTCGAAACCAATAACTACAAAGGCCTAGGGGAAAATACACATACCTTTGTAATCGGCGAGTTTCCACTTTCAGATGCAACAGGAATTTGCCGAGTTCGTCATTCCGTTCGCGAGATATGGGAGTTTGAAGTTAAGGAATGGTTGAGAAACCATCAAAATTTTCGCAATTCTGATGCTAGAAACGAACAACTGGAATGGCCTAGGGGAAAAGTATTCACATCATTGTAATCGGGCGAGTTTCTACTTTCAGATGCAACAGGAATTGCTCGAGTTCGTCAATCCGTGCACGAGATATGGGAGTTTGAAGTTAAGGAATGGTTGAGGAACCATCAAAATTTTCGCAAGTCTGATACTCGAAACCAATAACTACAAAGGCCTAGGGGAAAAACACACATATCTTTGTAATCGGGCGAGTTTCTACTTTCAGTTGCAACAGGAATTTCTCAAGTTCGTCATTCCGTTCGCGAGATATGGGAGTTTGATCTTAAGGAATGCTTGAGAAACCATCAAAATTTTCGAAAGTTTGATACTCGAAACCAATAACTACAAAGGCCTAGGGGAAAATGCACATACCTTTGTAATCGGGCGAGTTTCCACTTTCAGATGCAGCAGGAATTTCTCGAGTTCGTCATTCCGTTCGCGAGATAAGGGAGTTTGAATTTAAGGCATAGTTGAGGAACCCTCAAAATTTTCGCAAGTTTGATACTCGAAACCAATAACTACAAAGGCCTAGCGGAAAAACACACATATCTTTGTAATCGGGCGAGTTTCCACTTTCAGATGCAACAGGAATTTGCCGAGTTCGTCATTCCGTTCGCGAGATATGGGAGTTTGAAGTTAAGGAATGCTTGAGAAACCAACAAAATTTTCGCAAGTCTGATACTCGATACCAATAACTACAAAGGCCTAGGGGAAAAACACACATACCTTTGTAATCGGGCGAGTTTCCACTTTCAGGTGCAACAGGAATTACTCGAGTTCGTCATTCCGTTCGCGAGATATGGGAGTTTGAAGTTAAGGAATGGTTGAGAAACCATCAAAATTTTCGTAATTCTGATGCTAGAAACGAACAACTGGAATGGCCTAGGGGAAAAGAACACACATCATTGTAATCGGGCGAGTTTCTACTTTCAGATGCAACAGGAATTGCTCGAGTTCGTCAATCCGTGCGCGAGATATGGGAGTTTGAAGTTAAGGAATGGTTGGGAAACCCTCAAAATTTTAGAAAGTCTGATACTCGAAACCAATAACTACAAAGGCCTAGCGGAAAAACACATATATCTTTGTAATCGGGCGAGTTTCTACTTTCAGATGCAACAGGAATTTCTCGAGTTCGTCAATCCTTTCGCGAAATATGGGAGTTTGAAGTTAAGGAATGCCTGAGAAACCATCAAAATTTTCGCAAGTCTGATACTCGAAACAAATAAATACAAAGGCCTAGGGGAAAAATGCACATACCGTTGTAATCGGGCGAGTTTCCACTTTCAGATGCAACAGGAATTTCTCGAGTTCATCAATCCGTCGCGAGATATGGGAGTTTGAAGTTAAGGAATGCTTGAGGAACCATCAAAATTTTCGCAAGTCTAATACTCGTAACCAATAACTACAAAGGCCTAGGGGAAAAACACACATATCTTTGTAATCGGGCGAGTTTCTACTTTCAGATGCAGCTGGAATTACTCGAGTTCGTCAATCCGTTCACGAGATATGGGAGTTTGAAGTTAAGGAATGGTTGAGAAACCATCGAAATTTTCGCAATTCTGATGCTAAAAACGAATAACTGGAACGGCCTAGGGGAAAAGTACACACACCATTCTAATCGGGCGAGTCTCTACTTTCAGCTGCAACAGGAATTTCTCGAGTTCGTCAATCCGTTCGCGAGATATGGGAGTTTGAAGTTAAGGAATGGTTGAGAAACCATCAAAATTTTCGCAATTCTGATGCTAGAAACGAACAACTGGAATGGCCTAGGGGAAAAGTACACAAATCATTGTAATCGGGCGAGTTTCTACTTTCAGATGCAACAGGAATTGCTCGAGTTCGTCAATCCGTGCGCGAGATATGGGAGTTTGAAGTTAAGGAATGGTTGAGGAACCATCAAAATTTTCGCAAGTCTGATACTCGAAACCAATAACTACAAAGGCCTAGGGGAAAAACAGACATATCTTTGTAATCGGGCGAGTTTCCACTTTCAGATGCAAGAGGAATTTGCCGAGTTCGTCATTCCGTTCGCGAGATATGGGAGTTTGAAGTTAAGGAATGCTTGAGAAACCAACAAAATTTTCGAAAGTCTCACACTCGAAACCAATAACTACAAAGGCCTAGGGGAAAACCCACATACCTTTGTAATCGGGCGAGTTTCTACTTTCAGATGCAGCAGGAATTTCTCGAGTTCGTCATTCCGTTCGCGAGATAAGGGAGTTTAAATTTAAGGCATTGTTGAGGAACCCTCAAAATTTTCGCAAGTTTGATACTCGAAACCAATAACTACAAAGGCCTAGGGGAAAAACACACATATCTTTGTAATCGGGCGAGTTTCTACTTTGAGATGCAACAGGAATTTCTCGAGTTCTTCAATCCGTTCGCAAGATATGGGAGTTTGAAGTTAAGGAATGCTTGAGAAACCATCAAAATTTTCGAAAGTCTGATACTCGAAACCAATAACAACAAAGGCCTAGGGGAAAAATACACGTACCTTTGTAATCGGGCGTGTTTCCGCTTTCAGATGCAACAGGAATTTCTCGAGTTCGTCAATCCGTTCGCGAGATATGGGAGTTTGAAGTTATGGAATGCTTGAGAAACCATCAAAATTTTCGAAAGTCTGATACTCGAAACCAATAACAACAAAGGCCTAGGGGAAAAATACACATATCTTTGTAATCGGGCGAGTTTCTACTTTGAGATGCAACAGGAATTTCTCGAGTTCGTCAATCCGTTCGCGAGATATGGGAGTTTGAAGTTATGGAATGCTTGAGAAACCATCAAAATTTTCGAAAGTCTGATACTCGAAACCAATAACAACAAAGGCCTAGGGGAAAAATACACATATCTTTGTAATCGGGCGAGTTTCTACTTTCAGATGCAACAGGAATTTCTCGAGTTCGTCAATCCGTTCGCGAGATATGGGAGTTTGAAGTTAAGGAATGCTTGAGAAACCAACAAAATTTTCGCAAGTCTGATACTCGAAACCAATAACTACAAAGGCCTAGGGGAAAAACACACAGATCTTTGTAATCGGGCGAGTTTCTACTTTCAGATGCAACAGGAATTTCTCGAGTTCGTCAATCTGTTCGCGAAATATGGGAGTTTGAAGTTAAGGAATGCCTGAGAAACCATCAAAATTTTCGCAAGTCTGATACTCGAAACAAATAAATACAAAGGCCTAGGGGAAAAATGCACATACCGTTGTAATCGGGCGAGTTTCCACTTTCAGATGCAACAGGAATTTCTCGAGTTCATCAATCCGTTCGCGAGATATGGGAGTTTGAAGTTAAGGAATGTTTGAGGAACCATCAAAATTTTCGCAAGTCTGATACTCGAAACCAATAACTACAAAGGCCTAGGGGAAAAACACACATATCTTTGTAATCGGGCGAGTTTCTACTTTCAGATGCAACAGGAATTGCTCGACTTCGTCAATCCGTGCGCGAGATATGGGAGTTTGAAGTTAAGGAATGGTTGAGGAACCATCAAAATTTTCGCAAGTCTGATACTCGAAACCAATAACTACAAAGACCTACGGGAAAAACACACATATCTTTGTAATCGGGCGAGTTTCCACTTTCAGATGCAACAGGAATTTCTCGAGTTCGTCAATCCGTTCACGAGATATGGGAGTTTGAAGTTAAGGAATGGTTGAGAAGCCATCGAAATTTTAGCAATTCTGATGCTTGAAACGAATAACTGGAATGGCCTAGGGGAAAAGTACACACACCATTGTAGTCGGGCGAGTTTCTACTTTCAGATGCAACAGGAATTTGTCGATTTCGTAAATCCGTTCGCGAGATATGGGAGTTTGGAGTTAAGGAATGGTTGGGAAACCCTCAAAATTTTCGCAAGTCTGATACTCGAAACCAATAACTACAAAGGCCTAGCGGAAAAACACACATATCTTTGTAATCGGGCGAGTTTCTACTTTCAGATGCAACAGGAATTTCTCGACCTCGTCAATCCGTTCGCGAGATATGGGAGTTTGAAGTTAAGGAATGGTTGAGATACCATCGAAATTTTCGCAATTCTGATGCTAGAAACGTATAACTGGAATGGCATAGGGGAAAAGTACACACACCATTCTAATCGGGCGAGTTTCTACTTTCAGATGCAACAGGAATTTCTCGAGTTCGTCAATCCGTTCGCAAGATATGGGAGTTTGAAGTTAAGGAATGCTTGAGAAACCATCAAAATTTTGGCAATTCTGATGCTAGAAACGAATTACGGGAATGGCCTAGGGGAAAAGTAAACACACACCATTCTAATCGGGCGAGTATCTACTTTCAGATGCAACAGGAATTTCTCGAGTTCGTCAATCCGTACGCACGATATGGGAGTTTGAAGTTAAGGAATGCTTGAGAAACCATCACAATTTTCGAAAGTCTGATACTGGAAACCAATAACTACAAAGGCCTAGGGGAAAAATGCACATACCTTTGTAATCGGGCGAGTTTCTACTTTCAGATGCAACAGGAATTTCTTGAGTTCGTCAATCCGTTCGCGTGAAATGGGAGATTGAAGTTAAGGAATGGTGGGGAAACCCTCGAAATTTTCGCAAGTCTGATACTCGAAACCAATAACTACAAAGGCCTAGGGGAAAAATACACATAGCTTTGTAATCGGGCGAGTTTCCACTTTCAGATGCAACAGGAATTTCTCGAGTTCGTCTATCCGTTCGCGAGATGGGAGTTTGAAGCTAAGGAATGGTTGAGAAACCATCAAAATTTTCGCAAGTCTGATACTCGAAACCAGTAACTACAAAGGCCTAGGGGAAAAATAGACATACCTTTGTAATCGGGCGTGTTTCCGCTTTCAGATGCAACAGGAATTTCTCGAGTTCGTCAATCCGTTCACGAGATATGGGAGTTTGAAATTAAGGAATGGTTGAGAAACCATCAAAATTTTCGCAATTCTGATGCTAGAAACGAATAACTGGAACGACCTAGGGGAAATGTACCCACACCATTCTAATCGGGCGAGTCTCTACTTTCAGATGCAACAGGAATTTCTCGAGTTCGTCAATCCGTTCGCGAGATATGGGTGTTTGAAGTTAAGGAATGCTTGAGAAACCATCAAAATTTTCGAAAGTCTGATACTCGAAACCAATAACTACAAAGGCCTAGGGGAAAACACACATACCTTTGTAATCGGGCGAGTTTCTACTTTCAGATGCAGCAGGAATTTCTCGAGGTCGTCAATCCGTTAGCGAGATATGGGAGTTTGAAGTTAAGGAATGCTTGAGAAATCATCAAAATTTTCGCAAGACTGATACTCGAAACCAATAACTACAAAGGCCCAGGGGAAAAATGCACATATCTTTGTAATGGGGCGAGTTTCCACTTTCAGGTGCAACAGGAATTTCTCGACCTCGTCAATCCGTTCGCGAGATATGGGAGTTTGAAGTTAAGGAATGGTTGAGATACCATCGAAATTTTCGCAATTCTGATGCTGGAAACGTATAACTGGAATGGCCTAGGGGAAAAGTACACACACCATTCTAATCGGGCGAGTTTCTACTTTCAGATGGAACAGGAATTTCTCGAGTTCGTCAATCCGTACGCACGATATGGGAGTTTGAAGTTAAGGAATGCTTGAGAAACCATCAAAATTTTCGAAAGTCTGATACTGGAAACCAATAACTACAAAGGCCTAGGGGAAAAATGCACATACCTTTGTAATCGGGCGAGTTTCTACTTTCAGATGCAACAGGAATTTCTTGAGTTCGTCAATCCGTTCGCGTGAAATGGGAGATTGAAGTTAAGGAATGGTTGAGAAACTATCAAAATTTTCGCAAGTCTGATACTCGAAACCAATAACTACAATGGCCTAGGGGGGAAATACACATACCTCTGTAATCGGGCGAGTTTCCACTTTCAGATGCAACAGGAATTTCTCGAGTTCGACAATCAGTTCGCGAGATATGGGAGTTTGAAGTTAAGGAATGGTTGAGAAACCATCGAAATTTTCGCGATTCTGATGCTAGAAACGAATAACTGGAATGGCCTAGGGGGAAAGTACACACACCATTCTAATCGGGCGAGTTTCTACTTTCAGATGGAACAGGAATTTCTCGAGTTCGTCAATCCGTTCACGAGATATGGGAATTTGAAGTTAAGGAATGCTTGAGAAACCATCACAATTTTCGAAAGTCTGATACTGGAAACCAATAACTACAAAGGCCTAGGGGAAAAATGCACATACCTTTGTAATCGGGCGAGTTTCTACTTTCAGATGCAACAGGAATTTTATTGAGTTCGTCAATCCGTTCGCGAGATATGGGAGTTTGAAGTTAAGGAATTGTTGGGAAACCCTCGAAATTTTCGCAAGTCTGATACTCGAAACCAATAACTACAACGGCCTAGGGGAAAAACACACATATCTTTGTAATCGGGCGAGTTTCTACTTTGAGATGCGACAGGAAGTTCTCGAGTTCGTCAATCCGTTCGCAAGATATGGGAGTTTGAAGTTAAGGAATGCTTGAGAAACCATCAAAATTTTCGAAAGTCTGATACTCGAAACCAATAACTACAAAGGCCTAGGGGAAAACACACATACCTTTTTAATCGGGCGAGTTTCTACTTTCAGATGCAGCAGGAATTTCTCAAGTTCGTCAATCCGTTAGCGAGATATGGGAGTTTGAAGTTAAGGAATGCTGGAGAAATCATCAAAATTTTCGCAAGACTGATACTCGAAACCAATAACTACAAAGGCCTAGGGGAAAAATGCACATACCTTTGTAATGGGGCGAGTTTCCACTTTCAGATGCAACAGGAATTTCTCGAGTTCGTCAATCCGTTCGCGAGATATGGGAGTTTGAAGTTAAGGAATGGTTGAGAAACCATCAACATTTTCGCAATTCTGATGCTAGAAACGAATATCTGGAATGGCCTAGGGGAAAAATACACATACCTTTGCAATCGGGCGAGTTTCCACTTTCAGATGCAACAGGAATTTCTCGAGTTCGTCAATACGTTCACGAGATATGGGAGTTTGAAGTTAAAGAATGGTTGAGAAGCCATCGAAATTTTAGCAATTCTGATGCTTGAAACGAATAACTGGAATGGCCTAGGGGAAAAGTACACACACCATTGTAATCGGGCGAGTTTCTACTTTCAGATGCAACAGGAATTTGTCGATTTCGTAAATCCGTTCGCGAGATATGGGAGTTTGGAGTTAAGGAATGGTTGGGAAACCCTCAAAATTTTCGCAAGTCTGATACTCGAAACCAATAACTACAAACGCCTAGCGGAAAAACACACATATCTTTGTAATCGGGCGAGTTTCTACTTTCAGATGCAACAGGAATTTCTCGACCTCGTCAATCCGTTCGCGAGATATGGGAGTTTGAAGTTAAGGAATGGTTGAGATACCATCGAAATTTTACCAATTCTGATGCTAGAAACGTATAACTGGAATGGCCTAGGGGAAAAGTACACACACCATTCTAATCGGGCGAGTTTCTACTTTCAGATGCAACAGGAATTTCTTGAGTTCGTCAATCCGTTCGCGTGAAATGGGAGATTGAAGTTAAGGAATGGTTGAGAAACTATCAAAATTTTCGCAAGTCTGATACTCGAAACCAATAACTACAATGGCCTAGGGGGGAAATACACATACCTCTGTAATCGGGCGAGTTTCGACTTTCAGATGCAACAGGAATTTCTCGAGTTCGACAATCAGTTCGCGAGATATGGGAGTTTGAAGTTAAGGAATGGTTGAGAAACCATCGAAATTTTCGCGATTCTGATGCTAGAAACGAATAACTGGAATGGCCTAGGGGGAAAGTACACACACCATTCTAATCGGGCGAGTTTCTACTTTCAGATGGAACAGGAATTTCTCGAGTTCGTCAATCCGTTCACGAGATATGGGAGTTTGAAGTTAAGGAATGGTTGAGAAACCATCGAAATTTTCGCAATTCTGATGCTAGAAACGAATAACTGGAACGGCCCAGGGGAAATGTACCCACACCATTCTAATCGGGCGAGTCTCTACTTTCACATGCAACAGGAATTTCTCGAGTTCGTCAATCCGTTCGCGAGATATGGGAGTTTGAAGTTAAGGAATTGTTGGGAAACCCTCGAAATTTTCGCAAGTCTGATACTCGAAACCAATAACTACAACGGCCTAGGGGAAAAACACACATATCTTTGTAATCGGGCGAGTTTCTACTTTGAGATGCAACAGGAATTTCTCGAGTTCGTCAATCCGTTCGCAAGATATGGGAGTTTGAAGTTAAGGAATGCTTGAGAAACCATCAAAATTTTCGAAAGTCTGATACTCGAAACCAATAACTACAAAGGCCTAGGGGAAAACACACATACCTTTTTAATCGGGCGAGTTTCTACTTTCAGATGCAGCAGGAATTTCTCGAGTTCGTCAATCCGTTAGCGAGATATGGGAGTTTGAAGTTAAGGAATGCTTGAGAAATCATCAAAATTTTCGCAAGACTGATACTCGAAACCAATAACTACAAAGGCCTAGGGCAAAAATGCACATACCTTTGTAATGGGGCGAGTTTCCACTTTCAGATGCAACAGGAATTTCTCGAGTTCGTCAATCCGTTCGCGAGATATGGGAGTTTGAAGTTAAGGAATGGTTGAGAAACCATCAACATTTTCGCGATTCTGATGCTAGAAACGAATATCTGGAATGGCCTAGGGGAAAAATACACATACCTTTGTAATCGGGCGAGTTTCTACTTTCAGATGCAACAGGAATTTCTCGACCTCGTCAATCCGTTCGCGAGATATGGGAGTTTGAAGTTAAGGAATGGTTGAGATACCATCGAAATTTTACCAATTCTGATGCTAGAAACGTATAACTGGAATGGCCTAGGGGAAAAGTACACACACCATTCTAATCGGGCGAGTTTCTACTTTCAGATGCAACAGGAATTTCTCGAGTTCGTCAATCCGTACGCACGATATGGGAGTTTGAAGTTAAGGAATGCTTGAGAAACCATCAAAATTTTCGAAAGTCTGATACTCGAAACCAATAACTACAAAGGCCTAGGGGAAAACACACATACCTTTTTAATCGGGCGAGTTTCTACTTTCAGATGCAGCAGGAATTTCTCGAGTTCGTCAATCCGTTAGCGAGATATGGGAGTTTGAAGTTAAGGAATGCTTGAGAAATCATCAAAATTTTCGCAAGACTGATACTCGAAACCAATAACTACAAAGGCCTAGGGGAAAAATGCACATACCTTTGTAATGGGGCGAGTTTCCACTTTCAGATGCAACAGGAATTTCTCGAGTTCGTCAATCCGTTCGCGAGATATGGGAGTTTGAAGTTAAGGAATGGTTGAGAAACCATCAACATTTTCGCAATTCTGATGCTAGAAACGAATATCTGGAATGGCCTAGGGGAAAAATACACATACCTTTGTAATCGGGCGAGTTTCTACTTTCAGATGCAACAGGAATTTCTCGACCTCGTCAATCCGTTCGCGAGATATGGGAGTTTGAAGTTAAGGAATGGTTGAGATACCATCGAAATTTTACCAATTCTGATGCTAGAAACGTATAACTGGAATGGCCTAGGGGAAAAGTACACACACCATTCTAATCGGGCGAGTTTCTACTTTCAGATGCAACAGGAATTTCTCGAGTTCGTCAATCCGTACGCACGATATGGGAGTTTGAAGTTAAGGAATGCTTGAGAAACCATCACAATTTTCGAAAGTCTGATACTGGAAACCAATAACTACAAAGGCCTAGGGGAAAAATGCACATACCTTTGTAATCGGGCGAGTTTCTACTTTCAGATGCAACAGGTATTTCTTGAGTTCGTCAATCCGTTCGCGTGAAATGGGAGATTGACGTTAAGGAATGGTTGAGAAACTATCAAAATTTTCGCAAGTCTGATACTCGAAACCAATAACTACAATGGCCTAGGGGGGTAATACACATACCTCTGTAATCGGGCGAGTTTCCACTTTCAGATGCAACAGGAATTTCTCGAGTTCGACAATCAGTTCGCGAGATATGGGACTTTGAAGTTAAGGAATGGTTGAGAAACCATCGAAATTTTCGCAATTCTGATGCTAGAAACGAATAACCGGAACGGCCTAGGCGAAAAGTACACACACCATTCTAACCGGGCGAGTCTCTACTTTCAGATGCAACAGGAAGTTCTCGAGTTCGTCAATCCGTTCGCGAGATATGGGAGTTTGAAGTTAAGGAATGGTTGGGAAACCCTCAAAATTTTCGCAAGTCAGATACTCGAAACCAATAACTACAAAGGCTTAGGGAAAAAATACACATACCTTTGTAATCGGGCGAGTTTCCACTTTCAGATGCAACAGGAATTTC
Source organism: Ptiloglossa arizonensis (assembly GCF_051014685.1). Taxonomy (NCBI): domain Eukaryota; kingdom Metazoa; phylum Arthropoda; class Insecta; order Hymenoptera; family Colletidae; genus Ptiloglossa; species Ptiloglossa arizonensis. Next base: position 802,152 of record NW_027478456.1, on the reverse strand, counting down.
TCTAGTTCGTCAATCCGTTCGTGAGATATGGGCGTTTGAAGATAAGGAATGCTTGAGAAACCATCAAAATTTTCGCTGGTCTGATACTTGAAACCAATAACTACAAAGGCTTAGGGGAAAAATACACATACCTTTGTAATCGGGCGAGTTTCCACTTTCAGATGCAACAGGAATTTCTCGAGTTCGTCAATCCGTTCACGAGATATGGGAGTTTGAAGTTAAGGAATGGTTGAGAAGCCACCGAAATTTTAGCAATTCTGATGCTTGAAACGAATAACTGGAATGGCCTAGGGGAAAAGTACACACACCATTCTAATCGGGCGAGACTCTACTTTCAGATGCAACAGGAAGTTCTCGAGTTCGTCAATCCGTTCGCGAGATATGGGAGTTTGAAGTTAAGGAATGCTTGAGAAACCATCACAATTTTCGAAAGTCTGATACTGGAAACCAATAACTACAAAGGCCTAGGGGAAAAATGCACTTACCTTTGTAATCGGGCGAGTTTCTACTTTCAGATGCAACAGGAATTTCTTGAGTTCGTCAATCCGTTCGCGTGAAATGGGAGATTGAAGTTAAGGAATGGTTGAGAAACTCTCAAAATTTTCGCAAGTCTGATACTCGAAACCAATAACTACAATGGCCTAGGGGGGAAATACACATACCTCTGTAATCGGGCGAGTTTCCACTTTCAGATGCCACAAGAATTTCTCGAGTTCGTCAATCCGTTCGCGAGATATGGGAGTTTGAAGTTAAGGAATGGTTGAGAAACCCACAAAATTTACGCAAGTCTGATACTCGGAACCAATAACTACAAAGGCCTAGGGATAAAATACACATACCTTTGTAATCGGGCGAGTTTCCACTTTCCGATGCAACAGGAGTTTCTCGAGGGCGTCATTCCGTTCGCGAGATATGGAAGTTTGAAGTTATGGAATGGTTGAGAAACCATCAAAATGCTCGCAATTCAGATACTCGAAACCAATAACTACAAAGGCCTAGGGGAAAGGTACACACACCATTGTAATCGGGCGAGTTTCTACTTTCAGATGCAACAGGAATTGCTCGAGTTCGTCAATCCGTTCGCGAGATATGGGAGTTTGAATTTAAGGAATGGTTGAGGAACCATCAAAATTTTCGCAAGTCTGATACTCGAATCCAATAACTACAATGGCCTAGGGGAAAAATACACATACCGTTGTAATCGGGCGAGCTTCTAGTTTCAGATGCAACAGGAATTTCTCGATTTCGTAAATCCGGTCGCGAGATATGGGCGTTTGAAGTTAAGGAATGCTTGAAAACCATCAAAATTTTCGCGGGTCTGATACTCGAAACCAATAACTACAAAGGCCTAGGGGAAAAATACACATACCTTTGTAATCGGGCGAGTTTCCACTTTCAGATGCAACAGGAGTTTCTCGATTGCGTCATTCCGTTCGCGAGATATGGAAGTTTGAAGTTAAGGAATGGTTGAGAAACCATCAAAATGCTCGCAATTCTGATACTCGAAACCAATAACTACAAAGGCCTAGGGGAAAAATACACATACCTTTGTAATCGGGCGAGTTTCCACTTTCAGATGCCACAGGAATTTCTCGAGTTCGTCAATCCGTTCGCGAGATATGGGAGTTTGATGTTAAGGAATGCTTGAGAAACCATCAAAATTTTCGCTGGTCTGATACTCGAAACCAATAACTACAAAGGCCTAGGGGAAAAAAACACATACCTTTGTAATCGGGCGAGTTTCCACTTTCAGATGCCACAAGAATTTCTCGAGTTCGTCAATCCGTTCGCGAGATATGGGAGTTTGAAGTTAAGGAATGGTTGAGAAACCCTCAAAATTTACGCAAGTCTGATACTCGGAACCAATAACTACAAAGGCCTAGGGATAAAATACACATACCTTTGTAATCGGGCGAGTTTCCACTTTCCGATGCCACAGGAATTTCTCGAGTTCGTCAATCCGTTCGCGAGATATGGGCGTATGAAGTTAAGGAATGCTTGAGAAACCATCAAAATATTCGCTGGTCTGATACTCGAAACCAATAACTACAAAGGCCTAGGGGAAAAATACACATACCTTTGTAATCGGGCGAGTTTCCACTTTCAGATGCCACAGGAATTTCTCGAGTTCGTCAATCCGTACGCACGATATGGGAGTTTGAAGTTAAGGAATGCTTGAGAAACCATCACAATTTTCGAAAGTCTGATACTGGAAACCAATAACTACAAAGGCCTAGGGGAAAAATGCACATACCTTTGTAATCGGGCGAGTTTCTACTTTCAGATGCAACAGGTATTTCTTGAGTTCGTCAATCCGTTCGCGTGAAATGGGAGATTGACGTTAAGGAATGGTTGAGAAACTATCAAAATTTTCGCAAGTCTGATACTCGAAACCAATAACTACAATGGCCTAGGGGGGTAATACACATACCTCTGTAATCGGGCGAGTTTCCACTTTCAGATGCAACAGGAATTTCTCGAGTTCGACAATCAGTTCGCGAGATATGGGACTTTGAAGTTAAGGAATGGTTGAGAAACCATCGAAATTTTCGCAATTCTGATGCTAGAAACGAATAACCGGAACGGCCTAGGCGAAAAGTACACACACCATTCTAACCGGGCGAGTCTCTACTTTCAGATGCAACAGGAAGTTCTCGAGTTCGTCAATCCGTTCGCGAGATATGGGAGTTTGAAGTTAAGGAATGGTTGGGAAACCCTCAAAATTTTCGCAAGTCAGATACTCGAAACCAATAACTACAAAGGCTTAGGGAAAAAATACACATACCTTTGTAATCGGGCGAGTTTCCACTTTCAGATGCAACAGGAATTTCTCTAGTTCGTCAATCCGTTCGTGAGATATGGGCGTTTGAAGATAAGGAATGCTTGAGAAACCATCAAAATTTTCGCTGGTCTGATACTTGAAACCAATAACTACAAAGGCTTAGGGGAAAAATACACATACCTTTGTAATCGGGCGAGTTTCCACTTTCAGATGCAACAGGAATTTCTCGAGTTCGTCAATCCGTTCACGAGATATGGGAGTTTGAAGTTAAGGAATGGTTGAGAAGCCACCGAAATTTTAGCAATTCTGATGCTTGAAACGAATAACTGGAATGGCCTAGGGGAAAAGTACACACACCATTCTAATCGGGCGAGACTCTACTTTCAGATGCAACAGGAATTTCTCGAGTTCGTCAATCCGTACGCACGATATGGGAGTTTGAAGTTAAGGAATGCTTGAGAAACCATCACAATTTTCGAAAGTCTGATACTGGAAACCAATAACTACAAAGGCCTAGGGGAAAAATGCACTTACCTTTGTAATCGGGCGAGTTTCTACTTTCAGATGCAACAGGAATTTCTTGAGTTCGTCAATCCGTTCGCGTGAAATGGGAGATTGAAGTTAAGGAATGGTTGAGAAACTCTCAAAATTTTCGCAAGTCTGATACTCGAAACCAATAACTACAATGGCCTAGGGGGGAAATACACATACCTCTGTAATCGGGCGAGTTTCCACTTTCAGATGCCACAAGAATTTCTCGAGTTCGTCAATCCGTTCGCGAGATATGGGAGTTTGAAGTTAAGGAATGGTTGAGAAACCCACAAAATTTACGCAAGTCTGATACTCGGAACCAATAACTACAAAGGCCTAGGGATAAAATACACATACCTTTGTAATCGGGCGAGTTTCCACTTTCCGATGCAACAGGAGTTTCTCGAGGGCGTCATTCCGTTCGCGAGATATGGAAGTTTGAAGTTATGGAATGGTTGAGAAACCATCAAAATGCTCGCAATTCAGATACTCGAAACCAATAACTACAAAGGCCTAGGGGAAAGGTACACACACCATTGTAATCGGGCGAGTTTCTACTTTCAGATGCAACAGGAATTGCTCGAGTTCGTCAATCCGTTCGCGAGATATGGGAGTTTGAATTTAAGGAATGGTTGAGGAACCATCAAAATTTTCGCAAGTCTGATACTCGAATCCAATAACTACAATGGCCTAGGGGAAAAATACACATACCGTTGTAATCGGGCGAGCTTCTAGTTTCAGATGCAACAGGAATTTCTCGATTTCGTAAATCCGGTCGCGAGATATGGGCGTTTGAAGTTAAGGAATGCTTGAAAACCATCAAAATTTTCGCGGGTCTGATACTCGAAACCAATAACTACAAAGGCCTAGGGGAAAAATACACATACCTTTGTAATCGGGCGAGTTTCCACTTTCAGATGCAACAGGAGTTTCTCGATTGCGTCATTCCGTTCGCGAGATATGGAAGTTTGAAGTTAAGGAATGGTTGAGAAACCATCAAAATGCTCGCAATTCTGATACTCGAAACCAATAACTACAAAGGCCTAGGGGAAAAATACACATACCTTTGTAATCGGGCGAGTTTCCACTTTCAGATGCCACAGGAATTTCTCGAGTTCGTCAATCCGTTCGCGAGATATGGGAGTTTGATGTTAAGGAATGCTTGAGAAACCATCAAAATTTTCGCTGGTCTGATACTCGAAACCAATAACTACAAAGGCCTAGGGGAAAAAAACACATACCTTTGTAATCGGGCGAGTTTCCACTTTCAGATGCCACAAGAATTTCTCGAGTTCGTCAATCCGTTCGCGAGATATGGGAGTTTGAAGTTAAGGAATGGTTGAGAAACCCTCAAAATTTACGCAAGTCTGATACTCGGAACCAATAACTACAAAGGCCTAGGGGTAAAATACACATACCTTTGTAATCGGGCGAGTTTCCACTTTCCGATGCCACAGGAATTTCTCGAGTTCGTCAATCCGTTCGCGAGATATGGGCGTATGAAGTTAAGGAATGCTTGAGAAACCATCAAAATATTCGCTGGTCTGATACTCGAAACCAATAACTACAAAGGCCTAGGGGAAAAATACACATACCTTTGTAATCGGGCGAGTTTCCACTTTCAGATGCCACAGGAATTTCTCGAGTTCGTCAATCCGTTCGCGAGATATGGGAGTTTGAAGTTAAGGAATGGTTGACAAACCCTCAAAATTTTCGCAAGTCTGATACTCGAAACCAATAACTACAAAGGCCTAGGGGAAAAATACACATACCTTTGTAATCGGGCGAGTTTCCACTTTCAGATGCCACAAGAATTTCTCGAGTTCGTCAATCCGTTCGCGAGATATGGGAGTTTGAAGTTAAGGAATGGTTGAGAAACCCTCAAAATTTACGCAAGTCTGATACTCGGAACCAATAACTACAAAGGCCTAGGGGAAAAACACACATACCATTGTAATCGGGCGAGTTTCCACTTTCAGATGCCACAGGAATTTCTCGAGTTCGTCAATCCGTTCGCGAGATATGGGAGTTTGAAGTTAAGGAATGGTTGAGAAACCCTCAAAATTTTCGCAAGTCTGATACTCGAAACCAATAACTACAAAGGCCTAGGGGATAAATACACATACCGTTGTAATCGGGCGAGTTTCCACTTTCAGATGCCACAGGAATTTGTCGAGTTCGTCAATCCGTTCGCGAGATATGGGTGTTTGAAGTTAAGAAATTTGTGAGAAACCATCAAAATATTCGATGGTCTGATACTCGAAACCAATAACTACAAAGGCCTAGGGGAAAAATACACATACCTTTGTAATCGGGCGAGTTTCCACTTTCAGATGCCACAGGAATTTCGCGAGTTCGTCAATACGTTCGCGAGATATGGGAGTTTGAAGTTAAGGAATGGTTGACAAACCCTCAAAATTTTCGCAAGTCTGATACTCGAAACCAATAACTACAAAGGCCTAGGGGATAAATACACATACCGTTGTAATCGGGCGAGTTTCCACTTTCAGATGCCACAGGAATTTGTCGAGTTCGTCAATCCGTTCGCGAGATATGGGAGTTTGAAGTTAAGGAATGGTTGAGGAACCATCAAAATTTTCGCAAGTCTGATACTCGAAACCAATAACTACAATGGCCTAGGGGAAAAATACACATACCGTTGTAATCGGGCGAGCTTCTACTTTCAGATGCAACAGGAATTTCTCGAGTTCGTCAATCCGTTCGCGAGATATGGGAGTTTGAAGTTAAGGAATGCTTGAGAAACCATCAAAATTTTCGCTGGTCTGATACTCGAAACCAATAACTACAAAAGCCTAGGGGAAAAATACACATACCTTTGTAATCGGGCGAGTTCCACTTTCAGATGCCACAGGAATTTCTCGAGTTCGTCAATCCGTTCGCGAGATATGGGAGTTTGAAGTTAAGGAATGCTTGAGAAACCATCAAAATTTTCGCTGGTCTGATACTCGAAACCAATAACTACAAAGGCCTAGGGGAAAAATACACATACCTTTGTAATCGGGCGAGTTTCCATTTTCAGATGCCACAAGAATTTCTCGAGTTCGTCAATCCGTTCGCGAGATATGGGAGTTTGAAGTTAAGGAATGGTTGAGAAACCCTCAAAATTTACGCAAGTCTGATACTCGGAACCAATAACTACAAAGGTCTAGGGGAAAAATACACATACCTTTGTAGTCGGGCGAGTTTCCACTTTCAGATGCCACAGGAATTTCTCGAGTTCGTCAATCTGTTCGCGAGGTATGGGAGTTTGAAGTTAAGGAATGCTTGAGAAACCATCAAAATATTCGCTGGTCTGATACTCGAAACCAATAACTACAAAGGCCTAGGGGAAAAATACACATACCTTTGTAATCGGGCGAGTTTCCACTTTCAGATGGCACAGGAATTTCTCGAGTTCGTCAATCCGTTCGCGATATATGGCAGTTTGAAGTTAAGGAATGCTTGAGAAACCATCAAAATTTTCGCTGGTCTGATACTCGAAACCAATAACTACAAAGGCCTAGGGGAGAAATACACATACCGTTGTAATCGGGCGAGTTTCCACTTTCAGATGCCACAGGAATATGTCGAGTTCGTCAATCCGTTCGCGAGATATGGGAGTTTGAAGTTAAGGAATGGTTGACAAACCCTCAAAATTTTCGCAAGTCTGATACTCGAAACCAATAACTACAAAGGCCTAGGGGAAAAATACACATACCCTTGTAATCGGGTGAGTTTCCACTTTCAGATGCCACAGGTATTTGTCGAGTTCGTCAATCCGTTCGCGAGATATGGGTGTTTGAAGTTAAGTAATGCTTGAGAAACCATCAAAATTTTCGCTGGTCTGATACTCGAAACCAATAACTACAAAGACCTAGGGGAAAAATACACATACCTCTGTAATCGGGCGAATTTCCACTTTCAGATGCCACAGGAATTTCTCGAGTTCGTCAATCCGTTCGCGAGATATGGGAGTTTGAAGTTAAGGAATGCTTGAGAAACCATCAAAATTTTCGCTGGTCTGATACTCGAAACCAATAACTACAAAGGCCTAGGGGAAAAATACACATACCTTTGTAATCGGGCGCGTTTCCACTTTCAGATGCCACAGAAATTTCTCGAGTTCGTGAATCCGTTCGCGAGATATGGGAGTATGAAGTTAAAGAATGGTTGAGAAACCCTCAAAATTTTCGCAAGTCTGATACTCGAAACCAATATCTACAAAGGCCCAGGGGAAAAATACACATACCTTTGTAATCGGGCGAGTTTCCACTTTCAGATGCAACAGGAATTTCTCGAGTTCGTCAATCCGTTCACGAGATATGGGAGTTTGAAATTAAGGAATGGTTGAGAAACCATCGAAATTTTCGCAATTCTGATGCTAGAATCGAATAACTGGAATGCCTATGGGAAACGTACACACACCATTCTAATCGGGCGAGTCTCTACTTTCAGATGCAACAGGAATTTCTCGAGTTCGTCATCCCGTTCGCGAGATATGGGAGTTCGAAGTTAGGGAATGGTTGAGAAACCATCCAAATTTTCGCAATTCTGATGCTAGAAACCAATAACTACAATGGCCTAGGGGAAAATACACATACCTTTGTAATCGGGCAAGTTTCCACTTTCAGATGCAACAGGAGTTTCTTGAGTGCGTCATTCCGTTCGCGAGATACGGGAGTTTGAAGTTAAGGAATGCTGGAGAAACCATCAAAATTTTCTCAAGTCTGATACTCGAAACCAATAACTGCAAAGGCCTAGGGGAAAAATACACATACCTTTGTAATCGGGCGAGTTTCCACTTTCAGATGCCACAGGAATTTCTCGAGTTCGTCAATCCTTTCGCGAGATATGGGAGTTTGAAGTTAAGGAATGCTTGAGAAACAATCAAAATTTTCGCTGGTCTGATACTCGAAACCAATAACTACAAAGGCCTAGGGGAAAAATACACATACCGTTGTAATCGGGCGAGTTTCCACTTTCAGATGCCACAGGAATTTGTCGAGTTCGTCAATCCGTTCGCGAGATATGGGAGTTTGAAGTTAAGGAATGGTTGAGAAACCCTCACAATCTTCGCAAGTCTAATACTCGAAACCAATAACTACAAAGGCCTAGGGGATAAATACACATACCGTTGTAATCGGGCGAGTTTCCACTTTCGGATGCCACAGGAATTTGTCGAGTTCGTCAATCCGTTCGCGAGATATGGGTGTTTGAAGTTAAGGAATGCTTGAGAAACCATCAAAATGCTCGCAATTCTGATACTCGAAACCAATAACTACAAAGGCCTAGGGGAAAAATACACTTACCTTTGTAATCGGGCGAGTTTCCACTTTCAGATGCCACAGGAATTTCTCGAGTTCGTCAATCCGTTCGCGAGATACGGGAGTTTGAAGTTAAGGAATGCTTGAGAAACCATCAAAATTTTCGCTGGTCTGATACTCGAAACCAATAACTACAAAGGCCTAGGGGAAAAATACACATACCTTTGTAATCGGGCGAGTTTCCACTTTCAGATGCCACAGGAATTTCTCGAGTTCGTCAATCCGTTCGCGAGATATGGGAGTTTGAAGTTAAGGAATGCTGAGAAACCATCAAAATTTTCGCTGGTCTGATACTCGAAACCAATAACTACAAAGGCCTAGGGGAAAAATACACATACCTTTGTAATCGGGCGAGTTTCCACTTTCAGATGCCACAGAAATTTCTCGAGTTCGTGAATCCGTTCGCGAGATATGGGAGTTGAAGTTAAGGAATGGTTGAGAAACCCTCAAAATTTTCGCAAGTCTGATACTCGAAAACAATAACTACAAAGGCCTAGGGGATAAATACACATACCGTTGTAATCGGGCGAGTTTCCACTTTCAGATGCCTCAGGAATTTGTCGAGTTCGTCAATCCGTTTGCGAGATATGGGAGTTTGAAGTTAAGGAATGGTTGAGAAACCCTCAAAATTTTCGCAAGTCTGATACTCGAAACCAATAACTACAAAGGCCTAGGGGATAAATACACAAACCATTCTAATCGGGCGAGTCTCTACTTTCAGATGCAACAGGAATTTCTCGAGTTCGTCATCCCGTTCGCGAGATATGGGAGTTCGAAGTTAGGGAATGGTTGAGAAACCATCCAAATTTTCGCAATTCTGATGCTAGAAACCAATAACTACAATGGCCTAGGGAAAATACACACACCTTTGTAATCGGGCGAGTTTCCACTTTCAGATGCAACAGGAGTTTCTCGAGTGCGTCATTCCGTTCGCGAGATATGGAAGTTTGAAGTTAAGGAATGGTTGAGAAACCATCAAAATGCTCGCAATTCTGATACTCGAAACCAACAACTACAATGGCCTAGGGGAAAAACACACATACCTTTGTAATCGGGCGAGTTTCCACTTTCAGACGCCACAGGAATTTCTCGAGTTCGTCAATCCGTTCGCGAGATATGGGAGTTTGAAGTTAAGGAATGCTTGAGAAACCATCAAAATTTTCGCTGGTCTGATACTCGAAACCAATAACTACAAAGGCCTAGGGGAAAAATACACATACCTTTGTAATCGGGCGAGTTTCCACTTTCAGATGCCACAAGAATTTCTCGAGTTCGTCAATCCGTTCGCGAGATATGGGAGTTTGAAGTTAAGGAATGGTTGAGAAACCCTCAAAATTTTCGCAAGTCTGATACTCGGAACCAATAACTACAAAGGCCTAGGGGAAAAATACACATACCTTTGTAATCGGGCGAGTTTCCACTTTCAGATGCAACAGGAGATTCTCGAGTGCGTCATTCCGTTCGCGAGACATGGGAGTTTGAAGTTAAGGAATGCTTGAGAGACCATCAAAATTTTCGCTGGTCTGATACTCGAAACCAATAACTAGAAAGGCCTAGGGGAAAAATACACATACCTTTGTAATCGGGCGAGTTTCCACTTTCAGATGCAACTGGAGTTTCTCGAGTGCGTCAATCCGTTCGCGAGATATGGGAGTTTGAAGTTAAGGAATGCTTGAGAAACCATCAAAATTTTCGCTGGTCTGATACTCGAAACCAATAACTACAAAGGTCTTGGGGAAAAATACACATACCTTTGCAATCGGGCGAGTTTCCACTTTCAGATGCAACAGGAATTTCTCGAGTTCGTCAATCCGTTCACGAGATATGGGAGTTTGAAGTTAAGGAATGGTTGAGAAACCATCGAAATTTTCGGAATTCTGATGCGAGACACGAATAACTGGAATGGCCTAGGAGAAAACTACACACACCATTCTAATCGGGCGAGACTCTACTTTCAGATGCAACAGGAATTTCTCGAGTTCGTCAATCGGTTCACGAGATATGGGAGTTTGAAGTTAAAGAATGGTTGAGAAACCATCAACATTTTCGCAAGTCTGATACTCGAAACCAATAACTGGAATGGCCAAGGGGAAAAGCACACACAATAGTAATCGGGCATGTTTCTACTATCAGATGCAACAGGAACTTCTCGAGTTTGTCAATCCGTTCGCGAGATATGGGAGTTTGAAGTTAAGGAATGCTTGAGAAACCATCAAAATTTTCGCAAGTCTGATACTCGAAACCAATAACTACAAAGGCCTAGGGGAAAAGTACACACACCATTGTAATCGGGCGAGTTTCTACTTTCAGATGCAACAGGAATTGCTCGACTTCGTAAATCCGTTCGCGAGATATGGGAGTTTGAAGTTAAGGAATGGTTGAGAAACCATCGAAATTTTCGCAATTCTGATGCTAGAAACGAATAACTGGAATGGGCTAGGGGAAAAGTACACACACCACTCAAGTCGGGCGCGTCTCTACTTTCAGATGCAACAGGAGTTTCTTGAGTGCGTCATTCCGTTCGCGAGATACGGGAGTTTGAAGTTAAGGAATGCTGGAGAAACCATCAAAATTTTCTCAAGTCTGATACTCGAAACCAATAACTGCAAAGGCCTAGGGGAAAAATACACAAACCTTTGTAATCGGGCGAGTTTCCACTTTCAGATGCAACAGGAGATTCTCGAGTTCGTCATTCCGTTCGCGAGACATGGGAGTTTGAAGTTAGGGAATGGTTGAGAAACCATCCAAATTTTCGCAATTCTGATTCTCGAAAACAATAACTGGAATGGCCTAGGGGAAAAGTACACAAACCATTGTAATCGTGCGAGTTTCTGCTTTCAGATGCAACAGGAATTTCTCGAGTTCGTCAATCCGTTCGCGAGATATGGGAGTTTGAAGTTAAGGAATGCTTGAGAAACCATCAAAATTCTCGCAATTCTGATACTCGAAACCAATAACTGCAAAGGCCTAGAGAAAAATACACATACCTTTGTAATCGGGCGAGTTTCCACTTTCAGATGCCACAGGAATTTCTCGAGTTCGTCAATCCGTTCGCGTGATATGGGAGTTTGAAGTTAAGGAATGGTTGAGAAACCATCGAAATTTTCGCAATTCTGATGCTAGAAACGAATAACTGGAATGGGCTAGGGGAAAAGTACACACACCACTCAAGTCGGGCGCGTCTCTACTTTCAGATGCAACAGGAATTTCTCGAGTTCGTCAATCCGTTCGCGAGATATGGGAGTTTGAAGATAAGGAATGGTTGAGAAAACCTCAAAATTTTCGCAAGCCTGATACTCGAAACCAATTACTACATTGGCCTAGGGGAAAAACACACGTATCTTTGTAATCGGGCGAGTTTCTGCTTTTAGATGCAAAAGGAATTTCTCAAGTTCGTCAATCCGTTCGCGAGATATGGGAGTTTGAAGTTAAGGAATGGTTGAGAAACCCTCAAAATTTTCGCAAGTCTGATACTCGAAACCAATAACTACAAAGTCCTAGGGGAAAAACACACATATCTTTGTAATCGGGCGAGTTTCCAGTTTCAGATGCAACAGGAATTTCTCGAGTTCGTCATCCCGTTCGCGAGATATGGGAGTTCGTAGTTAAGGAATGGTTGAGAAACCATCCAAATTTTCGTAATTCAGATGCTAGAAACCAATAACTACAAAGGCCTAGGGGAAAAATACACATACCTTTGTAATCGGGCGTGTTTCCATTTTCAGATGCAACAGGAATTTCTCGAGTTCGTCATTCCGTTCGCGAGACAAGGGAGTTTGAAGTTAGGGAATGGTTGAGAAACCATGCAAATTTTCGCAATTCTGATTCTCGAAAACAATAACTGGAGTGGCCTAGGGGAAAAGTACACAAACCATTGTAATCGTGCGAGTTTCTGCTTTCAGATGCAACAGGAATTTCTCGAGTTCGTCAATCCGTTCGCGAGATATGGGAGTTTGAAGTTAAGGAATGGTTGAGAAACATTCAAAATTTTCGCAAATCTGATACTCGAAACCAATAACTACAAAGTCCTAGGGGAAAAGTGCACATGCCTTTATAATCGGGCGAGTTTCCACTTTCAGATGCAACAGGAGTTTCTCGAGTTCGTCAACCCGTTCGCGGGATATGAGAGTTTGAAGATACGGAATGGTTGAGAAACCATCAAAATTTTCGCAAGTCTGATACTCGAAACCAATAACTGGAATGGCCTAGGGGAAAAGTACACACACCATTCTTATCAGGCGAGTCTCTACTTTCAGATGGAACAGGAATTTCTCGAGTTCGTCAACCCGTTCGCGGGATATGAGAGTTTGAAGATACGGAATGGTTGAGAAACCATCAAAATTTTCGCAAGTCTGATACTCGAAACCAATAACAACAATGGCCCGGGGGAAAAACACACATATCTTTGTAATCGGGCGAGTTTCTGCTTTTAGATGCAAAAGGAATTTCTCAAGTTCGTCAATCCGTTCGCGAGATATGGGAGTTTGAAGTTAAGGAGTGGTTGAGAAACCCTCAAAATTTTCGCAAGTCTGATACTCGAAACCAATAACTACAAAGTCCTAGGGGAAAAACACACATATCTTTGTAACCGGGCGAGTTTCCAGTTTCAGATGCAACAGGAATTTCTCGAGTTCGTCATCCCGTTCGCGAGATATGGGAGTTCGTAGTTAAGGAATGGTTGAGAAACCATCCAAATTTTCGCAATTCAGATGCTAGAAACCAATAACTACAATGCACTAGGGGAAAATACACATACCGTTGTAATCGGGCGAGTTTCTGCTTTCAGATGCAACAGGAATTTCTCGAGTTCGTCAATCCGTTCCCGAGATATGGGAGTTTGAAATTAAGGAATGCTTGAGAAACCATCAAAATTTTCGCCAGTCGGATACTTGAAACCAATAACTACAACGGCCTAGGGGAAAAATGCACATACGTTTGTAATCGGGCGAGTTTCCCCTTTAAGATGCAACAGGAATTTCTCGAGTGCGTTATTCCGTTCGCGAGATATGGGAGTTTGAAGTTAAGGAATGGTTGACAAACCCTCAAAATTTTCGCAAGTCTGATACTCGAAACCAATAACTACAAAGGCCTAGGGGATAAATACACATACCGTTGTAATCGGGCGAGTTTCCACTTTCAGATGCCACAGGAATTTGTCGAGTTCGTCAATCCGTTCGCGAGATATGGGAGTTTGAAGTTAAGGAATGGTTGAGGAACCATCAAAATTTTCGCAAGTCTGATACTCGAAACCAATAACTACAATGGCCTAGGGGAAAAATACACATACCGCTGTAATCGGGCGAGCTTCTACTTTCAGATGCAACAGGAATTTCTCGATTTCGTAAATCCGTTCGCGAGATATGGGCGTTAGAAGTTAAGGAATGCTTGAGAAACCATCAAAATTTTCGCTGGTCTGATACTCGAAACCAATAACTACAAAAGCCTAGGGGAAAAATACACATACCTTTGTAATCGGGCGAGTTCCACTTTCAGATGCCACAGGAATTTCTCGAGTTCGTCAATCCGTTCGCGAGATATGGGAGTTTGAAGTTAAGGAATGCTTGAGAAACCATCAAAATTTTCGCTGGTCTGATACTCGAAACCAATAACTACAAAGGCCTAGGGGAAAAATACACATACCTTTGTAATCGGGCGAGTTTCCATTTTCAGATGCCACAAGAATTTCTCGAGTTCGTCAATCCGTTCGCGAGATATGGGAGTTTGAAGTTAAGGAATGGTTGAGAAACCCTCAAAATTTACGCAAGTCTGATACTCGGAACCAATAACAACAAAGGTCTAGGGGAAAAATACACAAACCTTTGTAATCGGGCGAGTTTCCACTTTCAGATGCCACAGGAATTTCTCGAGTTCGTCAATCTGTTCGCGAGGTATGGGAGTTTGAAGTTAAAGAATGCTTGAGAAACCATCAAAATATTCGCTGGTCTGATACTCGAAACCAATAACTACAAAGGCCTAGGGGAAAAATACACATACCTTTGTAATCGGGCGAGTTTCCACTTTCAGATGGCACAGGAATTTCTCGAGTTCGTCAATCCGTTCGCGATATATGGCAGTTTGAAGTTAAGGAATGCTTGAGAAACCATCAAAATTTTCGCTGGTCTGATACTCGAAACCAATAACTACAAAGGCCTAGGGGAGAAATACACATACCGTTGTAATCGGGCGAGTTTCCACTTTCAGATGCCACAGGAATTTGTCGAGTTCGTCAATCCGTTCGCGAGATATGGGAGTTTGAAGTTAAGGAATGGTTGACAAACCCTCAAAATTTTCGCAAGTCTGATACTCGAAACCAATAACTACAAAGGCCTAGGGGAAAAATACACATACCCTTGTAATCGGGCGAGTTTCCACTTTCAGATGCCACAGGAATTTGTCGAGTTCGTCAATCCGTTCGCGAGATATGGGTGTTTGAAGTTAAGTAATGCTTGAGAAACCATCAAAATTTTCGCTGGTCTGATACTCGAAACCAATAACTACAAAGGCCTAGGGGAAAAATACACATACCTCTGTAATCGGGCGAATTTCCACTTTCAGATGCCACAGGAATTTCTCGAGTTCGTCAATCCGTTCGCGAGATATGGGAGTTTGAAGTTAAGGAATGCTTGAGAAACCATCAAAATTTTCGCTGGTCTGATACTCGAAACCAATAACTACAAAGGCCTAGGGGAAAAATACACATACCTTTGTAATCGGGCGAGTTTCCACTTTCAGATGCCACAGAAATTTCTCGAGTTCGTGAATCCGTTCGCGAGATATGGGAGTATGAAGTTAAGGAATGGTTGAGAAACCCTCAAAATTTTCGCAAGTCTGATACTCGAAACCAATAACTACAAAGGCCCAGGGGAAAAATACACACACATTTGTAATCGGGCGAGTTTCCACTTTCAGATGCAACAGGAATTTCTCGAGTTCGTCAATCCGTTCACGAGATATGGGAGTTTGAAATTAAGGAATGGTTGAGAAACCATCGAAATTTTCGCAATTCTGTTGCTAGAATCGAATAACTGGAATGCCTATGGGAAACGTACACACACCATTCTAATCGGGCGAGTCTCTACTTTCAGATGCAACAGGAATTTCTCGAGTTCGTCATCCCGTTCGCGAGATATGGGAGTTCGAAGTTAGGGAATGGTTGAGAAACCATCCAAATTTTCGCAATTCTGATGCTAGAAACCAATAACTACAATGGCCTAGGGGAAAATACACATACCTTTGTAATCGGGCAAGTTTCCACTTTCAGATGCAACAGGAGTTTCTCGAGTGCGTCATTCCGTTCGCGAGATACGGGAGTTTGAAGTTAAGGAATGCTGGAGAAACCATCAAAATTTTCTCAAGTCTGATACTCGAAACCAATAACTACAAAGGCCTAGGGGAAAAATACACATACCGTTGTAATCGGGCGAGTTTCCACTTTCAGATGCCACAGGAATTTCTCGAGTTCGTCAATCCGTTCGCGAGATATGGGAGTTTGAAGTTAAGGAATGCTTGAGAAACCATCAAAATTTTCGCTGGTCTGATACTCGAAACCAATAACTACAAAGGCCTAGGGGAAAAATACACATACCTTTGTAATCGGGCGAGTTTCCACTTTCAGATGCCACAAGAATTTCTCGAGTTCGTCAATCCGTTCGCGAGATATGGGAGTTTGAAGTTAAGGAATGGTTGAGAAACCCTCAAAATTTTCGCAAGTCTGATACTCGGAACCAATAACTACAAAGGCCTAGGGGAAAAATACACATACCTTTGTAATCGGGCGAGTTTCCACTTTCAGATGCAACAGGAGATTCTCGAGTGCGTCATTCCGTTCGCGAGACATGGGAGTTTGAAGTTAAGGAATGCTTGAGAGACCATCAAAATTTTCGCTGGTCTGATACTCGAAACCAATAACTAGAAAGGCCTAGGGGAAAAATACACATACCTTTGTAATCGGGCGAGTTTCCACTTTCAGATGCAACTGGAGTTTCTCGAGTGCGTCATTCCGTTCGCGAGATATGGGAGTTTGAAGTTAAGGAATGCTTGAGAAACCATCAAAATTTTCGCTGGTCTGATACTCGAAACCAATAACTACAAAGGTCTTGGGGAAAAATACACATACCTTTGCAATCGGGCGAGTTTCCACTTTCAGATGCAACAGGAATTTCTCGAGTTCGTCAATCCGTTCACGAGATATGGGAGTTTGAAGTTAAGGAATGGTTGAGAAACCATCGAAATTTTCGCAAGTCTGATACTCGAAAACAATAACTACAAAGGCCTAGGGGATAAATACACATACCGTTGTAATCGGGCGAGTTTCCACTTTCAGATGCCTCAGGAATTTGTCGAGTTCGTCAATCCGTTTGCGAGATATGGGAGTTTGAAGTTAAGGAATGGTTGAGAAACCCTCAAAATTTTCGCAAGTCTGATACTCGAAACCAAAAACTACAAAGGCCTAGGGGATAAATACACAAACCATTCTAATCGGGCGAGTCTCTACTTTCAGATGCAACAGGAATTTCTCGAGTTCGTCATCCCGTTCGCGAGATATGGGAGTTCGAAGTTAGGGAATGGTTGAGAAACCATCCAAATTTTCGCAATTCTGATGCTAGAAACCAATAACTACAATGGCCTAGGGGAAAATACACACACCTTTGTAATCGGGCGAGTTTCCACTTTCAGATGCAACAGGAGTTTCTCGAGTGCGTCATTCCGTTCGCGAGATATGGAAGTTTGAAGTTAAGGAATGGTTGAGAAACCATCAAAATGCTCGCAATTCTGATACTCGAAACCAACAACTACAATGGCCTAGGGGAAAAACACACATACCTTTGTAATCGGGCGAGTTTCCACTTTCAGATGCAACAGGAGATTCTCGAGTGCGTCATTCCGTTCGCGAGACATGGGAGTTTGAAGTTAAGGAATGCTTGAGAGACCATCAAAATTTTCGCTGGTCTGATACTCGAAACCAATAACTAGAAAGGCCTAGGGGAAAAATACACATACCTTTGTAATCGGGCGAGTTTCCACTTTCAGATGCAACTGGAGTTTCTCGAGTGCGTCATTCCGTTCGCGAGATATGGGAGTTTGAAGTTAAGGAATGCTTGAGAAACCATCAAAATTTTCGCTGGTCTGATACTCGAAGCCAATAACTACAAAGGTCTTGGGGAAAAATACACATACCTTTGCAATCGGGCGAGTTTCCACTTTCAGATGCAACAGGAATTTCTCGAGTTCGTCAATCCGTTCACGAGATATGGGAGTTTGAAGTTAAAGAATGGTTGAGAAACCATCAACATTTTCGCAAGTCTGATACTCGAAACCAATAACTGGAATGGCCAAGGGGAAAAGTACACACACCATAGTAATCGGGCATATTTCTACTTTCAGATGCAACAGGAATTGCTCGATTTCGTAAATCCGTTCGCGAGATATGGACGTTTGAAGTTAAGGAATGCTTGAGAAACCATCAAAATCTTCGCTGGTCTGATACTCGAAACCAATAACTACAAAGGCCTAGGGGAAAAATACACATACCTTTGTAATCGGGCGTGTTTCCATTTTCAGATGCAACAGGAATTTCTCGAGTTCGTCATTCCGTTCGCGAGACATGGGAGTTTGAAGTTAGGGAATGGTTGAGAAACCATCCAAATTTTCGCAATTCTGATTCTCGAAAACAATAACTGGAATGGCCTAGGGGAAAAGTACACAAACCATTGTAATCGTGCGAGTTTCTGCTTTCAGATGCAACAGGAATTTCTCGAGTTCGTCAATCCGTTCGCGAGATATGGGAGTTTGAAGTTAAGGAATGCTTGAGAAACCATCAAAATTCTCGCAATGCTGATACTCGAAACCAATAACTGCAAAGGCCTAGAGAAAAATACACATACCTTTGTAATCGGGCGAGTTTCCACTTTCAGATGCCACAGGAATTTCTCGAGTTCGTCAATCCGTTCGCGTGATATGGGAGTTTGAAGTTAAGGAATGGTTGAGAAACCATCGAAATTTTCGCAATTCTGATGCTAGAATCGAATAACTGGAATGGGCTAGGGGAAAAGTACACACACCACTCAAGTCGGGCGCGTCTCTACTTTCAGATGCAACAGGAATTTCTCGAGTTCGTCAATCCGTTCGCGAGATATGGGAGTTTGAAGATAAGGAATGGTTGAGAAACCCTCAAAATTTTCGCAAGCCTGATACTCGAAACCAATTACTACAAAGGCCTAGGGGAAAAACACACATATCTTTGTAATCGGGCGAGTTTCTGCTTTTAGATGCAAAAGGAATTTCTCAAGTTCGTCAATCCGTTCGCGAGATATGGGAGTTTGAAGTTAAGGAATGGTTGAGAAACCCTCAAAATTTTCGCAAGTCTGATACTCGAAACCAATAACTACAAAGTCCTAGGGGAAAAACACACATATCTTTGTAATCGGGCGAGTTTCCAGTTTCAGATGCAACAGGAATTTCTCGAGTTCGTCATCCCGTTCGCGAGATATGGGAGTTCGTAGTTAAGGAATGGTTGAGAAACCATCCAAATTTTCGCAATTCAGATGCTAGAAACCAATAACTACAAAGGCCTAGGGGAAAAATACACATACCTTTGTAATCGGGCGTGTTTCCATTTTCAGATGCAACAGGAATTTCTCGAGTTCGTCATTCCGTTCGCGAGACAAGGGAGTTTGAAGTTAGGGAATGGTTGAGAAACCATGCAAATTTTCGCAATTCTGATTCTCGAAAACAATAACTGGAATGGCCTAGGGGAAAAGTACACAAACCATTGTAATCGTGCGAGTTTCTGCTTTCAGATGCAACAGGAATTTCTCGAGTTCGTCAATCCGTTCGCGAGATATGGGAGTTTGAAGTTAAGGAATGGTTGAGAAACATTCAAAATTTTCGCAAATCTGATACTTGAAACCAATAACTACAAAGTCCTAGGGGAAAAGTGCACATGCCTTTGTAATCGGGCGAGTCTCCACTTTCAGATGCAGCAGTAACTTCTCGAGTTTGTCAATCCGTTCGCGAGATATGGGAGTTTGAAGTTAAGGAATGGTTGAGAAACCCTCAAAATTTTCGCAAGTCTGACACACGAAACCAATAACTACAAAGGCCTAGGGGAAAAACACACATATCTTTGAATCGGGCGAGTTTCCAGTTTCAGATGCAACAGGAATTTCTCGAGTTCGTCATCCCCTTCGCGAGATATGGGAGTTTGAAGTTAAGGAATGGTTGAGGAACCATCAAAATTTTCGCAATTCTGATGCTAGAAACGAATAACTGGAATGGCCTAGGGGAAAAGTACACACACCATTCTAATCGGGCGAGCTTCTGCTTTCAGATGCAACAGGAATTTCTCGAGTTCGTCAATCCGTTCGCGAGATATGGGAGTTTGAAGTTAAGGAATGCTTGAGAAACCATCAAAATTCTCGCAATGCTGATACTCGAAACCAATAACTGCAAAGGCCTAGAGAAAAATACACATACCTTTGTAATCGGGCGAGTTTCCACTTTCAGATGCCACAGGAATTTCTCGAGTTCGTCAATCCGTTCGCGTGATATGGGAGTTTGAAGTTAAGGAATGGTTGAGAAACCATCGAAATTTTCGCAATTCTGATGCTAGAATCGAATAACTGGAATGGGCTAGGGGAAAAGTACACACACCACTCAAGTCGGGCGCGTCTCTACTTTCAGATGCAACAGGAATTTCTCGAGTTCGTCAATCCGTTCGCGAGATATGGGAGTTTGAAGATAAGGAATGGTTGAGAAACCCTCAAAATTTTCGCAAGCCTGATACTCGAAACCAATTACTACAAAGGCCTAGGGGAAAAACACACATATCTTTGTAATCGGGCGAGTTTCTGCTTTTAGATGCAAAAGGAATTTCTCAAGTTCGTCAATCCGTTCGCGAGATATGGGAGTTTGAAGTTAAGGAATGGTTGAGAAACCCTCAAAATTTTCGCAAGTCTGATACTCGAAACCAATAACTACAAAGTCCTAGGGGAAAAACACACATATCTTTGTAATCGGGCGAGTTTCCAGTTTCAGATGCAACAGGAATTTCTCGAGTTCGTCATTCCGTTCGCGAGACAAGGGAGTTTGAAGTTAGGGAATGGTTGAGAAACCATGCAAATTTTCGCAATTCTGATTCTCGAAAACAATAACTGGAATGGCCTAGGGGAAAAGTACACAAACCATTGTAATCGTGCGAGTTTCTGCTTTCAGATGCAACAGGAATTTCTCGAGTTCGTCAATCCGTTCGCGAGATATGGGAGTTTGAAGTTAAGGAATGGTTGAGAAACATTCAAAATTTTCGCAAATCTGATACTTGAAACCAATAACTACAAAGTCCTAGGGGAAAAGTGCACATGCCTTTGTAATCGGGCGAGTCTCCACTTTCAGATGCAGCAGTAACTTCTCGAGTTTGTCAATCCGTTCGCGAGATATGGGAGTTTGAAGTTAAGGAATGGTTGAGAAACCCTCAAAATTTTCGCAAGTCTGACACACGAAACCAATAACTACAAAGGCCTAGGGGAAAAACACACATATCTTTGAATCGGGCGAGTTTCCAGTTTCAGATGCAACAGGAATTTCTCGAGTTCGTCATCCCCTTCGCGAGATATGGGAGTTTGAAGTTAAGGAATGGTTGAGGAACCATCAAAATTTTCGCAATTCTGATGCTAGAAACGAATAACTGGAATGGCCTAGGGGAAAAGTACACACACCATTCTTATCAGGCGAGTCTCTACTTTCAGATGGAACAGGAATTTCTCGAGTTCGTCAATCCGTTCGCGAGATATGGGAGTTTGAAGTTAACGAATAGTTGAGAAACCATCAAAATTCTCGCAATTCTGATTCTCGAAACCAATAACTACAAAGGCCTAGGGGAGAAATGCACATACCTTTATAATCGGGCGAGTTTCCACTTTCAGATGCCACAGGAATTTCTCGAGTTCGTCAATCCGTTCGCGAGATATGGGAGTTTGAAGTTAAGGAATGGTTGAGAAACCAACGAAATTTTCGCAATTCTGATGCTAGAAACGAATAACTGGAATGGCCTAGGGGAAAAGTACACACACCATTCAAGTCGGGCGAGTCTCCACTTTCAGATGCAACAGGAATTTCTCGAGTTCGTCAATCCGTTCGCGAGATATAGGAGTTTGAAGATAAGGAATGGTTGAGAAACCCTCAAAATTTTCGCAAGTCTGATACTCGAAACCAATTACTACAAAGGCCTAGGGGAAAAACACACATATCTTTGTAATCGGGCGAGTTTCTGCTTTTAGATGCAAAAGGAATTTCTCGAGTTCGTCATCCCGTTCGCGAGATATGGGAGTTCGTTGTTAAGGAATGGTTGAGAAACCATCCAAATTTTCGCAATTCAGATGCTAGAAACCAATAACTACAATGCACTAGGGGAAAATACACATACCGTTGTAATCGGGCGAGTTTCTGCTTTCAGATGCAACAGGAATTTCTTGAGTTCGTCAATCCGTTCCCGAGATATGGGAGTTTGAAATTAAGGAATGCTTGAGAAACCATCAAATTTTCGCCAGTCGGATACTTGAAACCAATAACTACAACGGCCTAGGGGAAAAATGCACATACGTTTGTAATCGGGCGAGTTTCCACTTTAAGATGCAACAGGAATTTCTCGAGTGCGTTATTCCGTTCGCGAGATATGGGAGTTTCAAGTTAAGGAATGGTTGAGATACCATCAAAATTCTCACAATTCTGATACTCGAATCCAATAACTACAAAGGCCTAGGGGAAAAATACACATACCTTTGTAATCGGGCGTGTTTCCATTTTCAGATGCAACAGGAATTTCTCGAGTTCGTCATTCCGTTCGCGAGACAAGGGAGTTTGAAGTTAGGGAATGGTTGAGAAACCATGCAAATTTTCGCAATTCTGATTCTCGAAAACAATAACTGGAATGGCCTAGGGGAAAAGTACACAAACCATTGTAATCGTGCGAGTTTCTGCTTTCAGATGCAACAGGAATTTCTCGAGTTCGTCAATCCGTTCGCGAGATATGGGAGTTTGAAGTTAAGGAATGGTTGAGAAACATTCAAAATTTTCGCAAATCTGATACTCGAAACCAATAACTACAAAGTCCTAGGGGAAAAGTGCACATGCCTTTGTAATCGGGCGAGTCTCCACTTTCAGATGCAACAGTAACTTCTCGAGTTTGTCAATCCTTTCGCGAGATATGGGAGTTTGAAGTTAAGGAATGGTTGAGAAACCATCAAAATTCTCGCAATTCTGATACTCGAAACCAATAACTGCAAAGGCCTAGAGAAAAATACACATACCTTTGTAATCGGGCGAGTTTCCACTTTCAGATGCCACAGGAATTTCTCGAGTTCGTCAATCCGTTCGCGTGATATGGGAGTTTGAAGTTAAGGAATGGTTGAGAAACCATCGAAATTTTCGCAATTCTGATGCTAGAAACGAATAACTGGAATGGGCTAGGGGAAAAGTACACACACCACTCAAGTCAGGCGCGTCTCTACTTTCAGATGCAACAGGAATTTCTCGAGTTCGTCAATCCGTTCGCGAGATATGGGAGTTTGAAGATAAGGAATGGTTGAGAAACCCTCAAAATTTTCGCAAGCCTGATACTCGAAACCAATAACTACAAAGGCCTAGGGGAGAAATGCACATACCTTTATAATCGGGCGAGTTTCCACTTTCAGATGCAACAGGAGTTTCTCGAGTGCGTCATTCCGTTCGCGAGATATGGAAGTTTGAAGTTAAGGAATGGTTGAGAAACCATCAAAATTCTCGCAATTCTGATACTCGAAACCAATAACTGCAAAAGCCTAGTGGAAAATACACATACCGTTGTAATCGGGCGAGTTTCTGCTTTCAGTTGCAACAGGAATTTCTCGAGTTCGTCAATCCGTTCCCGAGATATGGGAGTTTGAAATTAAGGAATGCTTGAGAAACCATCAAAATTTTCGCCAGTCGGATACTTGAAACCAATAACTACAACGGCCTAGGGGAAAAATGCACATACGTTTGTAATCGGGCGAGTTTCCACTTTAAGATGCAACAGGAATTTCTCGAGTGCGTTATTCCGTTCGCGAGATATGGGAGTTTCAAGTTAAGGAATGGTTGAGATACCATCAAAATTCTCACAATTCTGATACTCGAATCCAATAACTACAAAGGCCTAGGGGAAAAATACACATACCTTTGATATCGGGCGTGTTTCCATTTTCAGATGCAACAGGAATTTCTCGAGTTCGTCATTCCGTTCGCGAGACAAGGGAGTTTGAAGTTAGGGAATGGTTGAGAAGAGAATAAATTTTTCGCAATTCTGCTGCTCCAATCGCTTAACCAGAATGGCCTACGGAAAAAATACGCATACCGTTGTAATCGGGCGAGTATCTACTTTCAGACGCAGCAGGAATTTTTGGGTTAGGTCAATCCGTTCGCGAGATATGGGAGTTTGAAGCCAAGAAATGGTTGAGAAGGCAAAAAATTTTTCGCATTTCTGCTGCTCCAAACGCGAATTTCTCGAGTTCGTCAATCCGTTCGCGAGATATGGGAGTTTGAAGTTAAGGAATGCTTGAAAAACCATCAAAATATTCGCTGGTCTGATACTCGAAACCAATAACAACAAAGGCCTAGGGGAAAATACACATACCTTTGTAATCGGGCGAGTTTCCACTTTTAGATGCCACAGGAATTTCGCGAGTTCGTCAATACGTTCGCGAGATATGGGAGTTTGAAGTTAAGGAATGGTTGACAAACCCTCAAAATTTTCGCAAGTCTGATACTCGAAACCAATAACTACAAAGGCCTAGGGGATAAATACACATACCGTTGTAATCGGGCGAGTTTCCACTTTCAGATGCCACAGGAATTTGTCGAATTCGTCAATCCGTTCGCGAGATATGGGAGTTTGAAGTTAAGGAATGGTTGAGGAACCATCAAAATTTTCGCAAGTCTGATACTCGAAACCAATAACTACAATGGCCTAGGGGAAAAATACACATACCGTTGTAATCGGGCGAGCTTCTACTTTCAGATGCAACAGGAATTTCTCGATTTCATAAATCCGTTCGCGAGATATGGGCGTTAGAAGTTAAGGAATGCTTGAGAAACCATCAAAATTTTCGCTGGTCTGATACTCGAAACCAATAACTACAAAAGCCTAGGGGAAAAATACACATACCTTTGTAATCGGGCGAGTTCCACTTTCAGATGCCACAGGAATTTCTCGAGTTCGTCAATCCGTTCGCGAGATATGGGAGTTTGAAGTTAAGGAATGCTTGAGAAACCATCAAAATTTTCGCTGGTCTGATACTCGAAACCAATAACTACAAAGGCCTAGGGGAAAAATACACATACCTTTGTAATCGGGCGAGTTTCCATTTTCAGATGCCACAAGAATTTCTCGAGTTCGTCAATCCGTTCGCGAGATATGGGAGTTTGAAGTTAAGGAATGGTTGAGAAACCCTCAAAATTTACGCAAGTCTGATACTCGGAACCAATAACTACAAAGGTCTAGGGGAAAAATACACATACCTTTGTAATCGGGCGAGTTTCCACTTTCAGATGCCACAGGAATTTCTCGAGTTCGTCAATCTGTTCGCGAGGTATGGGAGTTTGAAGTTAAGGAATGCTTGAGAAACCATCAAAATATTCGCTGGTCTGATACTCGAAACCAATAACTACAAAGGCCTAGGGGAAAAATACACATACCTTTGTAAACGGGCGAGTTTCCACTTTCAGATGGCACAGGAATTTCTCGAGTTCGTCAATCCGTTCGCGATATATGGCAGTTTGAAGTTAAGGAATGCTTGAGAAACCATCAAAATTTTCGCTGGTCTGATACTCGAAACCAATAACTACAAAGGCCTAGGGGAGAAATACACATACCGTTGTAATCGGGCGAGTTTCCACTTTCAGATGCCACAGGAATTTGTCGAGTTCGTCAATCCGTTCGCGAGATATGGGAGTTTGAAGTTAAGGAATGGTTGACAAACCCTCAAAATTTTCGCAAGTCTGATACTCGAAACCAATAACTACAAAGGCCTAGGGGAAAAATACACATACCCTTGTAATCGGGCGAGTTTCCACTTTCAGATGCCACAGGAATTTGTCGAGTTCGTCAATCCGTTCGCGAGATATGGGTGTTTGAAGTTAAGTAATGCTTGAGAAACCATCAAAATTTTCGCTGGTCTGATACTCGAAACCAATAACTACAAAGGCCTAGGGGAAAAATACACATACCTCTGTAATCGGGCGAATTTCCACTTTCAGATGCCACAGGAATTTCTCGAGTTCGTCAATCCGTTCGCGAGATATGGGAGTTTGAAGTTAAGGAATGCTTGAGAAACCATCAAAATTTTCGCTGGTCTGATACTCGAAACCAATAACTACAAAGGCCTAGGGGAAAAATACACATACCTTTGTAATCGGGCGAGTTTCCACTTTCGGATGCCACAGGAATTTGTCGAGTTCGTCAATCCGTTCGCGAGATATGGGTGTTTGAAGTTAAGGAATGCTTGAGAAACCATCAAAATGCTCGCAATTCTGATACTCGAAACCAATAACTACAAAGGCCTAGGGGAAAAATACACTTACCTTTGTAATCGGGCGAGTTTCCACTTTCAGATGCCACAGGAATTTCTCGAGTTCGTCAATCCGTTCGCGAGATACGGGAGTTTGAAGTTAAGGAATGCTTGAGAAACCATCAAAATTTTCGCTGGTCTGATACTCGAAACCAATAACTACAAAGGCCTAGGGGAAAAATACACATACCTTTGTAATCGGGCGAGTTTCCACTTTCAGATGCCACAGAAATTTCTCGAGTTCGTGAATCCGTTCGCGAGATATGGGAGTTGAAGTTAAGGAATGGTTGAGAAACCCTCAAAATTTTCGCAAGTCTGGTACTCGAAAACAATAACTACAAAGGCCTAGGGGATAAATACACATACCGTTGTAATCGGGCGAGTTTCCACTTTCAGATGCAACAGGAGATTCTCGAGTGCGTCATTCCGTTCGCGAGACATGGGAGTTTGAAGTTAAGGAATGCTTGAGAGACCATCAAAATTTTCGCTGGTCTGATACTCGAAACCAATAACTAGAAAGGCCTAGGGGAAAAATACACATACCTTTGTAATCGGGCGAGTTTCCACTTTCAGATGCAACTGGAGTTTCTCGAGTGCGTCATTCCGTTCGCGAGATATGGGAGTTTGAAGTTAAGGAATGCTTGAGAAACCATCAAAATTTTCGCTGGTCTGATACTCGAAACCAATAACTACAAAGGTCTTGGGGAAAAATACACATACCTTTGCAATCGGGCGAGTTTCCACTTTCAGATGCAACAGGAATTTCTCGAGTTCGTCAGTCCGTTCACGAGATATGGGAGTTTGAAGTTAAGGAATGGTTGAGAAACCATCGAAATTTTCGGAATTCTGATGCGAGACACGAATAACTGGAATGGCCTAGGAGAAAACTACACACACCATTCTAATCGGGCGAGACTCTACTTTCAGATGCAACAGGAATTTCTCGAGTTCGTCAATCGGTTCACGAGATATGGGAGTTTGAAGTTAAAGAATGGTTGAGAAACCATCAACATTTTCGCAAGTCTGATACTCGAAACCAATAACTGGAATGGCCAAGGGGAAAAGTACACACACCATAGTAATCGGGCATGTTTCTACTTTCAGATGCAACAGGAATTGCTCGATTTCGTAAATCCGTTCGCGAGATATGGACGTTTGAAGTTAAGGAATGCTTGAGAAACCATCAAAATTTTCGCTGGTCTGATACTCGAAACCAATAACTACAAAGGCCTAGGGGAAAAATACACATACCTTTGTAATCGGGCGTGTTTCCATTTTCAGATGCAACAGGAATTTCTCGAGTTCGTCATTCCGTTCGCGAGACATGGGAGTTTGAAGTTAGGGAATGGTTGAGAAACCATCCAAATTTTCGCAATTCTGATTCTCGAAAACAATAACTGGTATGGCCTAGGGGAAAAGTACACAAACCATTGTAATCGTGCGAGTTTCTGCTTTCAGATGCAACAGGAATTTCTCGAGTTCGTCAATCCGTTCGCGAGATATGGGAGTTTGAAGTTAAGGAATGCTTGAGAAACCATCAAAATTCTCGCAATTCTGATACTCGAAACCAATAACTGCAAAGGCCTAGAGAAAAATACACATACCTTTGTAATCGGGCGAGTTTCCACTTTCAGATGCCACAGGAATTTCTCGAGTTCGTCAATCCGTTCGCGTGATATGGGAGTTTGAAGTTAAGGAATGGTTGAGAAACCATCGAAATTTTCGCAATTCTGATGCTAGAGACGAATAACTGGAATGGGCTAGGGGAAAAGTACACACACCACTCAAGTCGGGCGCGTCTCTACTTTCAGATGCAACAGGAATTTCTCGAGTTCGTCAATCCGTTCGCGAGATATGGGAGTTTGAAGATAAGGAATGGTTGAGAAACCCTCAAAATTTTCGCAAGCCTGATACTCGAAACCAATTACTACAAAGGCCTAGGGGAAAAACACACATATCTTTGTAATCGGGCGAGTTTCTGCTTTTAGATGCAAAAGGAATTTCTCAAGTGCGTCAATCCGTTCGCGAGATATGGGAGTTTGAAGTTAAGGAATGGTTGAGAAACCCTCAAAATTTTCGCAAGTCTGATACTCGAAACCAATAACTACAAAGTCCTAGGGGAAAAACACACATATCTTTGTAATCGGGCGAGTTTCCAGTTTCAGATGCAACAGGAATTTCTCGAGTTCGTCATCCCGTTCGCGAGATATGGGAGTTCGTAGTTAAGGAATGGTTGAGAAACCATCCAAATTTTCGCAATTCAGATGCTAGAAACCAATAACTACAAAGGCCTAGGGGAAAAATACACATACCTTTGTAATCGGGCGTGTTTCAATTTTCAGATGCAACAGGAATTTCTCGAGTTCGTCATTCCGTTCGCGAGACAAGGGAGTTTGAAGTTAGGGAATGGTTGAGAAACCATGCAAATTTTCGCAATTCTGATTCTCGAAAAAATAACTGGAATGGCCTAGGGGAAAAGTACACAAACCATTGTAATCGTGCGAGTTTCTGCTTTCAGATGCAACAGGAATTTCTCGAGTTCGTCAATCCGTTCGCGAGATATGGGAGTTTGAAGTTAAGGAATGGTTGAGAAACATTCAAAATTTTCGCAAATCTGATACTCGAAACCAATAACTACAAAGTCCTAGGGGAAAAGTGCACATGCCTTTGTAATCGGGCGAGTCTCCACTTTCAGATGCAACAGTAACTTCTCGAGTTTGTCAATCCGTTCGCGAGATATGGGAGTTTGAAGTTAAGGAATGGTTGAGAAACCCTCAAAATTTTCGCAAGTCTGACACACGAAACCAATAACTACAAAGGCCTAGGGGAAAAACACACATATCTTTGTAATCGGGCGAGTTTCCAGTTTCAGATGCAACAGGAATTTCTCGAGTTCGTCATCCCCTTCGCGAGATATGGGAGTTTGAAGTTAAGGAATGGTTGAGGAACCATCAAAATTTTCGCAATTCTGATGCTAGAAACGAATAACAAGAATGGCCTAGGGGAAAAGTACACACACCATTCTTATCAGGCGAGTCTCTACTTTCAGATGGAACAGGAATTTCTCGAGTTCGTCAATCCGTTCGCGAGATATGGGAGTTTGAAGTTAACGAATAGTTGAGAAACCATCAAAATTCTCGCAATTCTGATTCTCGAAACCAATAACTACAAAGGCCTAGGGGAGAAATGCACATACCTTTATAATCGGGCGAGTTTCCACTTTCAGATGCAACAGGAGTTTCTCGAGTGCGTCATACCGTTCGCGAGATATGGAAGTTTGAAGTTAAGGAATGGTTGAGAAACCATCAAAATTCTCGCAATTCTGATACTCGAAACCAATAACTGCAAAGGCCTAGGGAAAAATACACATACCTGTGTAATCGGGCGAGTTTCCACTTTCAGATGCCACAGGAATTTCTCGAGTTCGTCAATCCGTTCGCGAGATATGGGAGTTTGAAGTTAAGGAATGGTTGAGAAACCAACAAAATTTTCGCAATTCTGATGCTAGAAACGAATAACTGGAATGGCCTAGGGGAAAAGTACACACACCATTCAAGTCGGGCGAGTCTCCACTTTCAGATGCAACAGGAATTTCTCGAGTTCGTCAATCCGTTCGCGAGATATAGGAGTTTGAAGATAAGGAATGGTTGAGAAACCCTCAAAATTTTCGCAAGTCTGATACTCGAAACCAATTACTACAAAGGCCTAGGGGAAAAACACACATATCTTTGTAATCGGGCGAGTTTCTGCTTTTAGATGCAACAGGAATTTCTCGAGTTCGTCAACCCGTTCGCGGGATATGGGAGTCTGAAGATACGGAATGGTTGAGAAACCATCAAAATTTTCGCAAGTCTGATACTCGAAACCAATAACAACAATGGCCCGGGGGAAAAACACACATATCTTTGTAATCGGGCGAGTTTCTGCTTTTAGATGCAAAAGGAATTTCTCAAGTTCGTCAATCCGTTCGCGAGATATGGGAGTTTGAAGTTAAGGAATGGTTGAGAAACCCTCAAAATTTTCGCAAGTCTGATACTCGAAACCAATAACTACAAAGTCCTAGGGGAAAAACACACATATCTTTGTAACCGGGCGAGTTTCCAGTTTCAGATGCAACAGGAATTTCTCGAGTTCGTCATCCCGTTCGCGAGATATGGGAGTTCGTAGTTAAGGAATGGTTGAGAAACCATCCAAATTTTCGCAATTCAGATGCTAGAAACCAATAACTACAATGCACTAGGGGAAAATACACATACCGTTGTAATCGGGCGAGTTTCTGCTTTCAGATGCAACAGGAATTTCTCGAGTTCGTCAATCCGTTCCCGAGATATGGGAGTTTGAAATTAAGGAATGCTTGAGAAACCATCAAAATTTTCGCCAGTCGGATACTTGAAACCAATAACTACAACGGCCTAGGGGAAAAATGCACATACGTTTGTAATCGGGCGAGTTTCCACTTTAAGATGCAACAGGAATTTCTCGAGTGCGTTATTCCGTTCGCGAGATATGGGAGTTTCAAGTTAAGGAATGGTTGAGATACCATCAAAATTCTCACAATTCTGATACTCGAATCCAATAACTACAAAGGCCTAGGGGAAAAATACACATACCTTTGTAATCGGGCGTGTTTCCATTTTCAGATGCAACAGGAATTTCTCGAGTTCGTCATTCCGTTCGCGAGACAAGGAAGTTTGAAGTTAGGGAATGGTTGAGAAACCATGCAAATTTTCGCAATTCTGTTTCTCGAAAACAATAACTGGAATGGCCTAGGGGAAAAGTACACAAACCATTGTAATCGTGCGAGTTTCTGCTTTCAGATGCAACAGGAATTTCTCGAGTTCGTCAATCCGTTCGCGAGATATGGGAGTTTGAAGTTAAGGAATGGTTAAGAAACATTCAAAATTTTCGCAAATCTGATACTCGAAACCAATAACTACAAAGTCCTAGGGGAAAAGTGCACATGCCTTTGTAATCGGGCGTGTCTCCACTTTCAGATGCAACAGTAACTTCTCGAGTTTGTCAATCCGTTCGCGAGATATGGGAGTTTGAAGTTAAGGAATGGTTGAGAAACCATCAAAATTCTCGCAATTCTGATACTCGAAACCAATAACTGCAAAGGCCTAGAGAAAAATACACATACCTTTGTAATCGGGCGAGTTTCCACTTTCAGATGCCACAGGAATTTCTCGAGTTCGTCAATCCGTTCGCGAGATATGGGAGTTTGAAGATAAGGAATGGTTGAGAAACCCTCAAAATTTTCGCAAGCCTGATACTCGAAACCAATTACTACAAAGGCCTAGGGGAAAAACACACATATCTTTGTAATCGGGCGAGTTTCTGCTTTTAGATGCAAAAGGAATTTCTCAAGTTCGTCAATCCGTTCGCGAGATATGGGAATTTGAAGTTAAGGAATGGTCGAGAAACCCTCAAAATTTTCGCAAGTCTGATACTCGAAACCAATAACTACAAAGTCCTAGGGGAGAAATGCACATACCTTTATAATCGGGCGAGTTTCCACTTTCAGATGCAACAGGAGTTTCTCGAGTGCGTCATTCCGTTCGCGAGATATGGAAGTTTGAAGTTAAGGAATGGTTGAGAAACCATCAAAATTCTCGCAATTCTGATACTCGAAACCAATAACTGCAAAGGCCTAGGGAAAAATACACATACCTTTGTAATCGGGCGAGTTTCCACTTTCAGATGCCACAGGAATTTCTCGAGTTCGTCAATCCGTTCGCGTGATATGGGAGTTTGAAGTTAAGGAATGGTTGAGAAACCATCGAAATTTTCGCAATTCTGATGCTAGAAACGAATAACTGGAATGGGCTAGGGGAAAAGTACACACACCACTCAAGTCAGGCGCGTCTCTACTTTCAGATGCAACAGGAATTTCTCGAGTTCGTCAATCCGTTCGCGAGATATGGGACTTTGAAGATAAGGAATGGTTGAGAAACCCTCAAAATTTTCGCAAGCCTTATACTCGAAACCAATAACTACAAAGGCCTAGGGGAGAAATGCACATACCTTTATAATCGGGCGAGTTTCCACTTTCAGATGCAACAGGAGTTTCTCGAGTGCGTCATTCCGTTCGCGAGATATGGAAGTTTGAAGTTAAGGAATGGTTGAGAAACCATCAAAATTCTCGCAATTCTGATACTCGAAACCAATAACTGCAAAGGCCTAGGGAAAAATACACATACCTTTGTAATCGGGCGAGTTTCCACTTTCAGATGCCACAGGAATTTCTCGAGTTCGTCAATCCGTTCGCGAGATATGGGAGTTTGAAGTTAAGGAATGGTTGAGAAACCAACGAAATTTTCGCAATTCTGATGCTAGAAACGAATAACTGGAATGGCCTAGGGGAAAAGTACACACACCAATCAAGTCGGGCGAGTCTCCACTTTCAGATGCAACAGGAATTTCTCGAGTTCGTCAATCCGTTCGCGAGATATGGGAGTTTGAAGATAAGGAATGGTTGAGAAACCCTCAAAATTTTCGCAAGTCTGATACTCGAAACCAATAACAACAATGGCCCGGGGGAAAAACACACATACCGTTGTAATTGGGAGAGTTTCTACTTTCGGATGCAACAGGAATTTCTCGAGTTCGTCAATCCGTTCGTGAGATATGGGAGTTTGAAGTTAAGGAATGGTTGCGAAACCCTCAAAATTTTCGCAAGTCTGACACACGAAACCAATAACTACAAAGGCATAGGGGAAAACACACATATCTTTGTAATCGGGCGAGTTTCCAGTTTCAGATGAAACAGGAATTTCTCGAGTTCGTCATCCCCTTCGCGAGATATGGAAGTTTGAAGTTAAGGAATGCTTGAGAAACCATCAAAATTTTCGCAATTCTGATGCTAGAAACGAATAACTGGAATGGCCTAGGGGAAAAGTACACACAACATTGTAATCGTGCGAGCTTCTGCTTTCAGATGCAACAGGAACTTCTCGAGTTTGTCAATCCGTTCGCGAGATATGGGAGTTTGAAGTTAACGAATAGTTGAGAAACCATCAAAATTCTCGCAATTCTGATTCTCGAAACCAATAACAACAATGGCCCAGGGGAAAAACACACATACCGTTGTAATTGGGAGCGTTTCTACTTTCGGATGCAACGGAAGTTAAGTAATGGTTGAGAAACCATCGAAATTATCGCAATTCTGATGCTCGAAACGAATAACTGGAATGGCCTAGGGGAGAAGTGCATCCACCATTCTAATCGGGCGAGTCTCTACTCTCAGATGCAACAGGAATTTCTCGAGTTCGTCAATCCGTTTGCGAGAAATGGGAGTTTGAAGTTAAGGAATGCTTGAGAAACCATCAAAATTTTCGGTGGTCTGATACTCGAAACCAATAACAGGCATGGCCTAGGGGAAAAGTACACACACCATTGTAATCGGGCGAGTTTCCACTTTCAGATGCCACAGGAATTTCTCGAGTTCGTCAATCCGTTCGCGAGATATGGGAGTTTGAAGTTAAGGAATGCTGAGAAACCATCAAAATTTTCGCTGGTCTGATACTCGAAAACAATAACTACAAAGGCCTAGGGGAAAAACACACATACCTTTGTAATCGGGCGAGTTTCCACTTTCAGATGCCACAGGAATTTCTCGAGTTCGTCAATCCGTTCGCGAGATACGGGTGTTTGAAGTTAAGGAATGCTTGAAAAACCATCAAAATTTTCGCTGGTCTGATACTCGAAACCAATAACTACAAAGGCCTAGGGGAAAAATACACTTACCTTTGTAATCGGGCGAGTTTCCACTTTCAGATGCCACAGGAATTTCTCGAGTTCGTCAATCCGTTCGCGAGATATGGGAGTTTGAAGTTAAGGAATGGTTGACAAACCCTCAAAATTTTCGCAAGTCTGATACTCGAAACCAATAACTACAAAGGCCTAGGGGAAAAATACACATACCTTTGTAATCGGGCGAGTTTCCACTTTCAGATGCCACAGGAATTTCTCGAGTTCGTCAATCCGTTCGCGAGATATGGGTGTTTGAAGTTAAGTAATGCTTGAGAAACCATCAAAATTTTCGCTGGTCTGATACTCGAAAACAATAACTACAAAGGCCTAGGGGATAAATACACATACCGTTGTAATCGGGCGAGTTTCCACTTTCAGATGCCACAGGAATTTGTCGAGTTCGTCAATCCGTTCGCGAGATATGGGAGTTTGAAGTTAAGGAATGGTTGAGAAACCCTCAAAATTTTCGCAAGTCTGATACTCGAAACCAATAACCACAAAGGCCTAGGGGATAAATACACAAACCATTCTAATCGGGCGAGTCTCTACTTTCAGATGCAACAGGAATTTCTCGAGTTCGTCATCCCGTTTGCGAGATATGGTAGTTCGAAGTTAGGGAATGGTTGAGAAACCATCCAAATTTTCGCAATTTTGATGCTAGAAACCAATAACTACAATGGCCTAGGGGAAAATACACATACCTTTGTAATCGGGCGAGTTTCCACTTTCAGATGCAACAGGAGTTTCTCGAGTGCGTCATTCCGTTCGCGAGATATGGAAGTTTGAAGTTAAGGAATGGTTGAGAAACCATCGAAATGCTCGCAATTCTGATACCCGAAACCAATAACTACAATGGCCTAGGGGAAAAACACACATACCTTTGTAATCGGGCGAGTTTCCACTTTCAGATGCCACAGGAATTTCTCGAGTTCGTCCATCCGTTCGCGAGATATGGGAGTTTGAAGTTAAGGAATGCTTGAAAAACCATCAAAATTTTCGCTGGTCTGATACTCGAAACCAATAACTACAAAGGCCCAGGGGAAAAATACACATACCTTTGTAATCGGGCGAGTTTCCACTTTCAGATGCCACAAGAATTTCTCGAGTTCGTCAATCCGTTCGCGAGATATGGGAGTTTGAAGTTAAGGAATGGTTGACAACCCACAAAATTTTCGCAAGTCTGGTACTCGGAACCAATAACTACAAAGGCCTAGGGGAAAAATACACATACCTTTGTAATCGGGCGAGTTTCCACTTTCAGATGCAACAGGAATTTCTCGAGTTCGTCCATCCGTTCGCGAGATATGGGAGTTTGAAGTTAAGGAATGCTTGAAAAACCATCAAAATTTTCGCTGGTCTGATACTCGAAACCATTAACTAGAAAGGCCTAGGGGAAAAATAAACATACCTTTGTAATCGGGCGGGGTTTCCACTTTCAGATGCCACAGGAATTTCTCGAGTTCGTCAATCCGTTCGCGAGATACGGGTGTTTGAAGTTAAGGAATGCTTGAAAAACCATCAAAATTTTCGCTGGTCTGATACTCGAAACCAATAACTACAAAGGCCTAGGGGAAAAATACACTTACCTTTGTAATCGGGCGAGTTTCCACTTTCAGATGCCACAGGAATTTCTCGAGTTCGTCAATCCGTTCGCGAGATATGGGAGTTTGAAGTTAAGGAATGGTTGACAAACCCTCAAAATTT
This sequence comes from Ptiloglossa arizonensis, assembly GCF_051014685.1. Classification (NCBI taxonomy): domain Eukaryota; kingdom Metazoa; phylum Arthropoda; class Insecta; order Hymenoptera; family Colletidae; genus Ptiloglossa; species Ptiloglossa arizonensis. The sequence goes on along the minus strand of NW_027478456.1, from coordinate 766,483 downwards.
TCGCAAGTCTGATACTCGAAACCAATAACTACAAAGGCCTAGGGGAAAAATACACATACCTTTGTAATCGGGCGAGTTTCCACTTTCAGATGCCACAGGAATTTCTCGAGTTCGTCAATCCGTTCGCGAGATATGGGTGTTTGAAGTTAAGTAATGCTTGAGAAACCATCAAAATTTTCGCTGGTCTGATACTCGAAAACAATAACTACAAAGGCCTAGGGGATAAATACACATACCGTTGTAATCGGGCGAGTTTCCACTTTCAGATGCCACAGGAATTTGTCGAGTTCGTCAATCCGTTCGCGAGATATGGGAGTTTGAAGTTAAGGAATGGTTGAGAAACCCTCAAAATTTTCGCAAGTCTGATACTCGAAACCAATAACCACAAAGGCCTAGGGGATAAATACACAAACCATTCTAATAGGGCGAGTCTCTACTTTCAGATGCAACAGGAATTTCTCGAGTTCGTCATCCCGTTCGCGAGATATGGTAGTTCGAAGTTAGGGAATGGTTGAGAAACCATCCAAATTTTCGCAATTTTGATGCTAGAAACCAATAACTACAATGGCCTAGGGGAAAATACACATACCTTTGTAATCGGGCGAGTTTCCACTTTCAGATGCAACAGGAGTTTCTCGAGTGCGTCATTCCGTTCGCGAGATATGGAAGTTTGAAGTTAAGGAATGGTTGAGAAACCATCGAAATGCTCGCAATTCTGATACTCGAAACCAATAACTACAATGGCCTAGGGGAAAAACACACATACCTTTGTAATCGGGCGAGTTTCCACTTTCAGATGCCACAGGAATTTCTCGAGTTCGTCCATCCGTTCGCGAGATATGGGAGTTTGAAGTTAAGGAATGCTTGAAAAACCATCAAAATTTTCGCTGGTCTGATACTCGAAACCAATAACTACAAAGGCCCAGGGGAAAAATACACATACCTTTGTAATCGGGCGAGTTTCCACTTTCAGATGCCACAAGAATTTCTCGAGTTCGTCAATCCGTTCGCGAGATATGGGAGTTTGAAGTTAAGGAATGGTTGACAACCCACAAAATTTTCGCAAGTCTGGTACTCGGAACCAATAACTACAAAGGCCTAGGGGAAAAATACACATACCTTTGTAATCGGGCGAGTTTCCACTTTCAGATGCAACAGGAGTTTCTCGAGTGCGTGATTCCATTCGCGAGATATGGGAGTTTGAAGTTAAGGAATGCTTGAGAAACCATCAAAATTTTCGCTGGTCTGATACTCGAAACCAATAACTAGAAAGGCCTAGGGGAAAAATAAACATACCTTTGTAATCGGGCGGGGTTTCCACTTTCAGATGCCACAGGAATTTCTCGAGTTCGTCAATCCGTTCGCGAGATATGGGAGTTTGAAGTTAAGGAATGCTTGAGAAACCATCAAAATTTTCGCCAGTCGGATACTTGAAACCAATAACTACAACGGCCTAGGGGTAAAATGCACATACGTTTGGAATCGGGCGAGTTTCCACTTTCAGATGCAACAGGAATTTCTCGAGTGCGTTATTCCGTTCGCGAGATATGGGAGTTTGAAGTTAAGGAATGGTTGAGATACCATCAAAATTCTCACAACTCTGATACTCGAATCCAATGACTACAAAGGCCTAGGGGAAAAATACACATACCTTTGTAAACGGGCGTGTTTCCATTTTCAGATGCAACAGGAATTTCTCGAGTTCGTCATTCCGTTCGCGAGACATGGGAGTTTGAAGTTAGGGAATGGTTGAGAAACCATCCAAATTTTCGCAATTCTGATTCTCGAAAACAATAACTGGAATGGCCTAGGGGAAAAGTACACAAACCATTGTAATCGTGCGAGTTTCTGCTTTCAGATGCAACAGGAATTTCTCGAGTTCGTCAATCCGTTCGCGAAATATGGAAGTGTGAAGTTAAGGAGTGGTTGAAAAACCATCAAAATTTTTGCAAGTCTGATAATCGAAACCAATAACTACAAAGGCCTAGGGGAAAAGTACACACACCATTGTAATCCGGCGTGTTTCTACTTTCAGATGCAACAGGAATTGCTCAAGTTCGTCAACCCGTTCGCGAGATATGGAAGTGTGAAGTTAAGGAATGGTTGAGAAACCATCAAAATTTTCGCAAGTCTGATAATCGAAACCAATATCGACAATGGCCTAGGGGAAAAATACACACACCATTCTAATCGGGCGAGTGTCTACTAAATGATGCAACAGTAATTTCTGGAGTTCGTCAATCCGTTCGCGAGATATGGGAGTTTGAAGTTAAGGAATGGTTGAGAAACCATCAAAATTTTTGGTGGTCTGATACTCGAAACCAATAACTGGCATGGCCTTGGGGCAAAGTACACATACCTTTGTAATCGGGCCAGTTTCCACTTTCAGATGCAACAGGAATTTCTCGAGTTCGTCAATTCGTTCACGAGACATGGGAGTTTGAAGTTAAGGAATGCTTGAGAAACCACCAAAATTTTCGAAAGTCTGATACTCGAAGCCAATAACTACAAAGGCGTAGGGGAAAACCACACATATCTTTGTAATCGGGCGAGTTTCTAATTTCAGATGCAACAGGAATTTCTCGAGTTCGTCAATCCGTTCGCGAGATATTGGAGTTTGAAGTAAAGAAATGCTTGAGAAACCATCAAAATTTTCGAAAGTCTCATACTCGAAACCAATAACTACAAAGGCCTAGGGGAAAAATACACATACCTTTGTAATCGGGCCAGTTTCCACTTTCAGATGCAACAGGAATTTCTCGAGTTCGTCAATCCGTTCACGAGATATGGGAGATTGAAGTTAAGGAATGGTGGAGGAACCATCGAAATTTTCGCAATTCTGATGCTAGAAACGAATAACTGGAATGGCCTTGGGGCAAAGTACACACACCATTCTAATCGGGCGGGACTCTACCTTAAGATGGAACAGGAATTTCTCGAGTTCGTCAATCCGTTCGCGAGAAATGGGAGTTTGAAGTTAAGGAATGGTTGAGAAACCATCAAGATTTTCGCAATTCTGATTCTACAAACTAATAACTGGAATGGCCTAGGGGAAAAGTACACAAACCATTGTAATTGGGCGAGTTTCTACTTTCAGATGCAACAGGAATTTCTCGATTTCGTCAATCCGTTCGCGAGATACGGGAGTTTGAAGCTAAGGAATGCTTGAGAAACCATCAAAATTTTTGGTGGTCTGATACTCGAAACCAATAACTGGCATGGCCTTGGGGCAAAGTACACACACCATTCTAATCGGGCGAGTCTCTACTTTAAGATGCAACAGGAATTTCTCGAGTTCGTCAATCCGTTCGCGAGGAATGGGTGTTTGAAGTTAAGGAATGCTTGAGAAACCATCAAAATTTTCGCAAGTCTGATACTCGAAACCAATAACTACAAAGGCGTAGGGGAAAAACACACATATCTTTGTAATCGGGCGAGTTTCTAATTTCAGATGCAACAGGAGTTTCTCGAGTTTGTCAATCCGTTCGCGAGATATTGGAGTTTGAAGTAAAGAAATGCTTGAGAAACCATCAAAATTTTCGAAAGTCTCATACTCGAAACCAATAACTACAAAGGCCTAGGGGAAAAATACACATACCTTTGTAATCGGGCCAGTTTCCACTTTCATATGCAACAGGAGTTTCTCGAGTTCGTCAATCCGTTCACGAGATATGGGAGTTTGAAGTTAAGGAATGCTTGAGAAAACACCAAAATTTTCGAAAGTCTGATACTCGAAACCAATAACTACAAAGGCCTAGGGGAAAAATGCACATACCTTTGTAATCGGGCGAGTTTCCACTTTCAGATGCAACAGGAATTTCTCGAGTTCGTCATTCCGTTCGCGAGATATGGGAGTTTGAAGTTAAGGAATGCTTGAGAAACCATCAAAATTTTCGAAAGTCTGATGCTCGAAACCAATAACTACAAAGGCCTAGGGGAAAAATGCACATACCTTTGTAATCGGGCGAGTTGCCACTTTCAGATGCAACAGGAATTTCTCGAGTTCGTCAATCCGTTCGTGAGATATGGGAGTTTGAAATTAAGGAAGGGTTGAGAAACCATTGAAATTTTCGCGATTCTGATGCGAGAAATGTATAACTGGAATGACCTAGGGGAAAAGTACACACACCATTCTAATCGGGCGAGTTTCTACTTTCAGATGCAACAGGAATTTCCGGAGTTCGTCAATCCGTTCGCGAGATATGGGAGTTTGAAGTTAAGGAATGGCTGAGAAACCATCAAAATTTTCGCAAGTCTGATACACGAAACCAATAACTACAAAGGCCTAGGGGAAAATGCACATACCTTTGTAATCGGGCGAGTTTCCACATTCATATGCACAGGAATTTCTCCAGTTCGTCAATCCGTTCGCGAGATATGGGAGTTTGAAGTTAAGGAATGGTTGAGAAACTATCAAAATTGTCGCAATTCTGATGCTAGAAACGAACAACTGGAATGGCCTAGGGGAAAAGTACACACACCATTCTAATCGGGCGAGTTTCTACTTTCAGATGCAACAGGAATTTCTGGAGTTCGTCAATCCGTTCGCGAGATATGGGAGTTTGAAGCCAAGGAATGGTTGAGAAACCATCAAAATTTTCGAAAGTCTGATACACGAAACCAATAACTACAAAGGCCTAGGGGAAAAACACACATATCTTTGTAATCGGGCGAGTTTCTACTTTCAGATGCAACAGGAATTTCTCGAGTTCGTCAATCCGTTAGCAAGAAATGGGAGTTTGAAGTTAAGGTATGGTTGAGAAACCATCAAAATTTTCCCAAGTCTGATAGACGAAACCAATAACTACAAAGGCCTAGGGGAAAAGTACACACACCTTTGTAATCGGGCGGGTTTCCACTCTCAGATGCAACAGGAATTTCTCGAGTTCGTCAATCCCTTCGCGAGGTATGGGAGTCTGAAGTTAAGGAGTGCTATAGAAACCATCAAAATTTTCGCAATTCTGATGCTAGAAACGAATAACTGGAATGGCCTAGGGGAAAAGTACACACACCATTGTAATCGGGCGAGTTTCTACTTTCAGATGCAACAGGAATTTCTCGAGTTCGTCTATCTGTTCGCGAGATATGGGAGTTAGAAGTTAAGAAATGATTGAGAAACCATCAAAATTTTAGCAAGTCTGAAACTCGAAACCAATAACGGAAATGGCCTAGGGGAAAAATACACATACCTTTGTAATCGGACGAGTTTCCAGTTTCAGATGCAACAGGAATTTCTCGAGTTCGTCAATCCGTTCGCGAGAAATGGGAGTTTGAAGTTAAGGAATGGTTGAGAAACCATCAAGATTTTCGCAATTCTGATTCTACAAACTAATAACTGGAATGGCCTAGGGGAAAAGTACACAAACCATTGTAATTGGGCGAGTTTCTACTTTCAGATGCAACAGGAATTTCTCGATTTCGTCAATCCGTTCGCGAGATACGGGAGTTTGAAGCTAAGGAATGCTTGAGAAACCATCAAAATTTTTGGTGGTCTGATACTCGAAACCAATAACTGGCATGGCCTTGGGGCAAAGTACACACACCATTCTAATCGGGCGAGTCTCTACTTTAAGATGCAACAGGAATTTCTCGAGTTCGTCAATCCGTTCGCGAGGAATGGGTGTTTGAAGTTAAGGAATGCTTGAGAAACCATCAAAATTTTCGCAAGTCTGATACTCGAAACCAATAACTACAAAGGCGTAGGGGAAAAACACACATATCTTTGTAATCGGGCGAGTTTCTAATTTCAGATGCAACAGGAGTTTCTCGAGTTTGTCAATCCGTTCGCGAGATATTGGAGTTTGAAGTAAAGAAATGCTTGAGAAACCATCAAAATTTTCGAAAGTCTCATACTCGAAACCGATAACTACAAAGGCCTAGGGGAAAAATACACATACCTTTGTAATCGGGCCAGTTTCCACTTTCATATGCAACAGGAGTTTCTCGAGTTCGTCAATCCGTTCACGAGATATGGGAGTTTGAAGTTAAGGAATGCTTGAGAAAACACCAAAATTTTCGAAAGTCTGATACTCGAAACCAATAACTACAAAGGCCTAGGGGAAAAATGCACATACCTTTGTAATCGGGCGAGTTTCCACTTTCAGATGCAACAGGAATTTCTCGAGTTCGTCATTCCGTTCGCGAGATATGGGAGTTTGAAGTTAAGGAATGCTTGAGAAACCATCAAAATTTTCGAAAGTCTGATGCTCGAAACCAATAACTACAAAGGCCTAGGGGAAAAATGCACATACCTTTGTAATCGGGCGAGTTGCCACTTTCAGATGCAACAGGAATTTCTCGAGTTCGTCAATCCGTTCGTGAGATATGGGAGTTTGAAATTAAGGAAGGGTTGAGAAACCATTGAAATTTTCGCGATTCTGATGCGAGAAATGTATAACTGGAATGACCTAGGGGAAAAGTACACACACCATTCTAATCGGGCGAGTTTCTACTTTCAGATGCAACAGGAATTTCCGGAGTTCGTCAATCCGTTCGCGAGATATGGGAGTTTGAAGTTAAGGAATGGCTGAGAAACCATCAAAATTTTCGCAAGTCTGATACACGAAACCAATAACTACAAAGGCCTAGGGGAAAATGCACATACCTTTGTAATCGGGCGAGTTTCCACATTCATATGCACAGGAATTTCTCCAGTTCGTCAATCCGTTCGCGAGATATGGGAGTTTGAAGTTAAGGAATGGTTGAGAAACTATCAAAATTGTCGCAATTCTGATGCTAGAAACGAACAACTGGAATGGCCTAGGGGAAAAGTACACACACCATTCTAATCGGGCGAGTTTCTACTTTCAGATGCAACAGGAATTTCTGGAGTTCGTCAATCCGTTCGCGAGATATGGGAGTTTGAAGCCAAGGAATGGTTGAGAAACCATCAAAATTTTCGAAAGTCTGATACACGAAACAAATAACTACAAAGGCCTAGGGGAAAAACACACATATCTTTGTAATCGGGCGAGTTTCTACTTTCAGATGCAACAGGAATTTCTCGAGTTCGTCAATCCGTTAGCAAGAAATGGGAGTTTGAAGTTAAGGTATGGTTGAGAAACCATCAAAATTTTCCCAAGTCTGATAGACGAAACCAATAACTACAAAGGCCTAGGGGAAAAGTACACACACCTTTGTAATCGGGCGGGTTTCCACTCTCAGATGCAACAGGAATTTCTCGAGTTCGTCAATCCCTTCGCGAGGTATGGGAGTCTGAAGTTAAGGAGTGCTATAGAAACCATCAAAATTTTCGCAATTCTGATGCTAGAAACGAATAACTGGAATGGCCTAGGGGAAAAGTACACACACCATTGTAATCGGGCGAGTTTCTACTTTCAGATGCAACAGGAATTTCTCGAGTTCGTCTATCTGTTCGCGAGATATGGGAGTTAGAAGTTAAGAAATGATTGAGAAACCATCAAAATTTTAGCAAGTCTGAAACTCGAAACCAATAACGGAAATGGCCTAGGGGAAAAATACACATACCTTTGTAATCGGACGAGTTTCCAGTTTCAGATGCAACAGGAATTTCTCGAGTTCGTCAATCTGTTCGCGAGAAATGGGAGTTTAAAGTTAACGAATGGTTGAGAAACCATCAAAATTTTCGCAATTCTGATGCTAGAATCGAACAACTGGAATGGCCTAGGGGAAAAGTACACACACCGTTCTAATCGGGCGAGTTTCTGCTTTCAGATGCAACAGGAATTTCTCGAATTCGTCTATCGGTTCGCGAAGTATTGGAGTTTGAAATTAAGGAATGGTTGAGAAACCATCAAAATTTTTGCAAGTCTGATATTCGAAACCAATAACCGGAATGGCCTAGGGGAAAAGTACACACACCTTTGTAATCGGGCGGGTTTCCACTCTCAGATGCAACAGGAATTTCTCGAGTTCGTCAATCCCTTCGCGAGGTATGGGAGTCTGAAATTAAGGAATGCTTTAGAAACCATCAACATTTTCGCAAGTCTGATACTCGAAACCAATAACTGGAATGGCCTAGGGGAAAAGTACAAACACCATTGTAATCGGGCATGTTTCTACTTTCAGATGCAACAGGAATTTCTCGAGTTCGTCAAGCGTTCGCGAGAAATGGTAGTTTGAAGTTAAGGAATGGTTGAGAAACCATCAAAATTTTCGCAAGTCTGACAGGCGAAACCAATAACTACCAAGGCCTAGGGGAATAATGCATATACCTTTGTAATCGGGCGAGATTCCACTTTCGGATGCAACAGGAATTTCTCGAGTGCGACATTCCGTTCGCGAGATATAGAGTTTGAAGTTAAGGAATGATTGAGAAACCATCAAAATTCTCGCAGTTCTGATACTGGAAACCAATAACTACAAAGGCCTAGGGGAAAAATACACATACCTTTGTAATCGGCCGAGTTTCCACTTTCAGATGCAACAGGAATTTCTCGAGTTCGTCAATCCGTTCGCGAGATATGGGAGTGTGATGTTAAGGAATGGTTGAGAAACCATCGAAATTTTCGCAATTCTGATGCTAGAAACGAATAGCTGGAATGGCCTAGGGGAAAGTATACACACCATTCTAATCGGGCGAGTCTCTACTTTCAGATGCAACAGGAATTCCTCGAGTGCGTCAATCCGTTCGCGAGATATGGGAGTTTGAAGTTAAGGAATGCTTGAGAGACCATCAAAATTTACGCAAGTCTGATACTCGAAACCAATAACTGGAATGGCCTAGGGGAAAAGTACACACACCATTGTAATCGGGCATGTTTCTACTTTCAGATGCAACAGGAATTTCTCGAGTTCGTCAAGCGTTCGCGAGAAATGGGAGTTTGAAGTTAAGGAATGGTTGAGAAACCATCAAAATTTACGCAAGTCTGATAGGCGAAACCAATAACTACCAAGGCCTAGGGGAATAAAGCATATACCTTTGTAATCGGGCGAGTTTCCACTTTCAGATGCAACAGGAATTTCTCGAGTGCGTCATTCCGTTCGCGAGATATGGGAGTTTGAAGTTAAGGTATGGTTGAGAAACCATCAAAATTTTCGCAAGTCTGATACACGAAACCAATAACAACTATGGCCTAGGGGAAAAATACTCCTACCGTTGTAATCGGGCGAGTTTCTGCTTTCAGATGCAACAGGAATTTCTCGAGTTCGACAATCCGTTCGCGAGATATGGGAGTTTGAAGATAAGGAATGCTTGAGAAACCATCAAAATTTACGCAAGTCTGATACTCGAAACCAACTACAAAGGCCTAGGGGAAAAATGCACATACCTTTGCAATCGGGCGAGTTTCCACAGTCAGATGCAACAGGAATTTCTCGAGTCCGTCTATCCGTTCGCGAGATATGGGAATTTGAAGTTAAGGAATGCGTGAGAAACCATCAAAATTTTCGCAAGTCTGATACTCGAAACCAATAACAACTATGGCCTAGGGGAAAAATACTCCTACCGTTGTAATCGGGCGAGTTTCTGCTTTCAGATGCAACAGGAATTTCTCGAGTTCGACAATCCGTTCGCGAGATATGGGAGTTTGAAGATAAGGAATGCTTGAGAAACCATCAAAATTTACGCAAGTCTGATACTCGAAACCAATAACTACAAAGGTCTAGGGGAAAAATGCACATACCATTGCAATCGGGCGAGTTTCCACATTCAGATGCAACAGGCATTTCTCGAGTTCGTCATCCCGTTCGCGAGATATGGGTGTTTGAAGTTAAGGAATGCTTGAGAAACCATCAAAATTTTCGCAAGTCTGATACACGAAAGCAATAACTACATAGGCCTAGGGGAAAAACACACATATCTTTGTAATCGGGCGAGTTTCTACTTTCAGATGCAACAGGAATTTCAGGAGTTCGTCAATCCGTTCGCGAGATATGGAAGTTTGAAGTTAAGGAATGTTTGAGAAACCATCAAAATTTTCGCAATTCTGATGCTAGAAACGAACAACTGGAATGACCTAGGGGAAAAGTACACACACCATTCTAATCGGGCGAGTTTCTGCTTTCAGATGCAACAGGAATTTCTCGAATTCGTCTATCGGTTCGCGAGGTATGGGAGTTTGAAATTAAGGAATGGTTGAGAAACCATCAAAATTTTTGCAAGTCTGATACTCGAAACCAATAACCGGAATGGCCTAGGGGAAAAGTACACACACCTTTGTAATCGGGCGGGTTTCCACTCTCAGATTCAACAGGAATTTCTCGAGTTCGTCAATCCTTTCGCGAGGTATGGGGGTCTGAAATTAAGGAATGCTTTAGAAACCATCAACATTTTCGCATGTCTGATACTCGAAACCAATAACTGGAATGGCCTAGGGGAAAAGTACACACACCATTGTTATCGGGCATGTTTCTACTTTCAGATGCAACAGGAATTTCTCGAGTTCGTCAATGCGTTCGCGAGAAATGGGAGTTTCAAGTTAAGGAATGGTTGACAAACTATCAAAATTTTCGCAAGTCTGATACTCGAAACCAATAACTACAATGGCCTAGGGGGAAAATGCACATACCTTTGCAATCGGGCGAGTTTCTACTTTCAGATACAACAGGAATTTCTCGAGTTCGTCAATTCGTTCGCGAGATATGGGAGTTTGAAGTTAAGGAATGGTTGAGAAACCATCGAAATTTTCGCAATTCTGATGCTAGAAACGAATAACTGGTATGGCCTATGGGAAAAGTACACGCACTATTTTAATCGGGCGAGTCTCTACTCTCAGATGCAACAGGAATTTCTCGAGTCCGTCAATCCGTTCGCGAGATATGGGAGTTTGAAGATAAGGAATGCTTGAGAAACCATCAAAATTTACGCAAGTCTGATACTCGAAACCAATAACTAATATAGCCTAGGGGAAAATACACATACCTTTGTAATCGGGCGAGTTTCCACTTTCAGATGCAACAGGAATTTCTCGAGTTCGTCAATCCGTTCGCGAGATATGGGAGTTTGAAGTTAAGGAATGGTTGAGAAACCATCAACATTTTCGCAAGTCTGATACTCGAAACCAATAACTACAAATGCCTAGTGGAAAAATGCACATACCTTTGTAATCGGGCGAGTTTCCACTTTCAGATGCAACAGGAACTGCTCGAGTGCGTCATTCCGTTCCCGAGATATGGGAGTTTGAAGTTAAGGAATGGTTGAGAAACCATCGAAATTTTCGCAGTTCTGATGCTAGAAACGAATAACTGGTATGGCTTATGGGAAAAGTACACACACCATTCTAATCGGGCGTGTCTCCACTCTCAGATGCAACACAAATTTCTCGAGTCCGTCTATCCGTTCGCCACATATGGGAGTTTGAAGATAAGGAATGCTTGAGAAACCACCAAAATTTTCGCAATTCTGTTACTCGAAATCAATAACTACAAAGGCCTAGGGGAAAAATGCACATACCTTTGTAATCGGGCGAGTTTCCACAGTCAGATGCAACAGGAATTTCTCGAGTTCGTCTTCCCGTTCGCGAGATATGGGAGTTTGAAGTTAAGGAATGCGTGAGAAACCATCAAAATTTTCGCAAGTCTGATACTCGAAACCAATAACTACTATGGCCTAGGGGAAAAATACTCATACCGTTGTAATCGGGCGAGTTTCCACTTTCAGATGCAACAGGAATTTCTCCAGTTCGTCAATCCGTTCGCGAGATATGGGAGTTTGAAATTACGGAATGGTTGAGAAACCATCGAAATTTTCGCTGTCTGATGCTAGAAACGAATAACTGGTATGGCTTATGGGAAAAGTACACACACCGTTCTAATCGGGCGAGTCTTCACTCTCAGATGCAACAGGAATTTCTCAAGTCCGTCAATCCGTTCGCGAGATATGGGAGTTTGAAGTTAAGGAATGGTTGAGAAACCATCAAAATTTTCGCTGGTCTGATACTCGAAACCAATAACTGGAATGGCCTAGGGGTAAAGTACACTCAGCATTGTAATCGGGCGAGTTTCCACTTTCTGATGCAACAGGAATTTCTCGAGTTCGTCAATCCGTTCGCGAGATATGGGAGTTTGAAGTTAAGGAATGGTTGAGAAACCATCGAAATTTTCGCAGTTCTGATGCTAGAAACGAATAACTGGTATGGCCTATGGGAAAAGTACACACACCATTCTAACGGGGCGAGTCTCTACTCTCAGATGCAACAGGAATTTCTCGAGTCCGTCAATCCGTTCGCGAGATATGGGAGTTTGAAGATAAGGAATGCTTGAGAAACCAAAATTTACGCAAGTCTGATACTCGAAAACAATAACTACTATGTCCTAGGGGAAAAATACACATACCGTTGTAATCGGACGAGTTTCTGCTTTCAGATGCAACAGGAACTTCTCGAGTTCGTCAATCCGTTCGCGAGATATGGGAGTTTGAAGTTATGGAATGCTTGAGAAACCATCAAAATTTTCGCAAGTCTGATACTCGAAACCAATAACTACAAAGGCCTAGGAGTAAAATGCACATACCCTTGTAATCGGGCGAGTTTCCACTTTCAGATGCAACAGGAATTTCTCGAGTTCGTTAATCCGTTCGCGAGATATGGGAGTTTGAAGTTAAGGAATGCTTGAGAAACCATCAAAACTTTCGCAAGTCTGATACTCGAAACCAATAACTACAAAGGCCTAGGGGAAAAATGCACATACCTTTGTAATCGGGCGAGTTTCCACTTTCAAATGCAACAGGAATTTCTCGAGTCCGTCTATCCGTTCGCGAGATATGGGAGTTTGAAGATAAGGAATGCTTGAGAAACCATCAAAATTTACGCAAGTCTGATACTCGAAACCAATAACTACAATGGCCTAGGGGAAAAATGCACATACCTTTGCAATCGGGCGAGTTTCCACGTTCAGATGCAGCAGGAATTTCTCGAGTTCGTCATCCCGTTCGCGAGATATGGGAGTTTGAAGGTAAGGAATGCTTGAGAAACCATCAAAATTTTCGCAAATCTGATACTCGAAACCAATAACTACAAAGGCCTAGGGGAAAAATACACATACCTTTGTAATCGGGCGAGTTTCCACTTTCAGATGCAACAGGAATTTCTCGAGTTCGTCAATCCATTCGCGAGATATGGGAGTTTGATATTAAGGATGGGTTGAGAAACCATCGAAATTTTCGCAGTTCTGATGCTAGAAACGAATAACTGGTGTGGCCTATGGGAAAAGTACACACACCGTTCTAATCGGGCGAGTCTCTACTTTCAGATGCAACAAGAATTTCGCGAGTCCGTCAATCCGTTCGCGAGATATGGGAGTTTGAAGTTAAGGAATGCTTGAGAAACCATCAAAACTTTCGCAAGTCTGATACTCGAAACCAATAACTACAAAGGCCTAGGGGAAAAATGCACATACCTTTGTAATCGGGCGAGTTTCCAATTTCAGATGCAACAGGAATTTCTAGTGTTCGTCAATCCGTTCGCGAGATATCGGAGTTTGAAGTTAAGGAATGGTTGAGAATCCTTCAAAATTTTCGCTGGTCTGATACTCGAAACCAATAACTGGAATGGCCTAGGTCAAAAATACACGTACCGTTGTAATCGGGCGTGTTTCTGCTTTCAGATGCAATAGGAAATTCTCGAGTTCGTCAATCCGTTCGCGAGATATGGGAGTTTGAGGTTAAGGAATGGTTGAGAAACCATCAAAATTTTCGCAATTCTGATTCTCGAAACCAATAACTACAAAGGCCTAGGGGGAAAATACACATAGCTTTGTAATCGGGCGAGTTTCTACTTTCAGATGCAACAGGAATTTCTAGAGTGCGTCATTCCGTTCGCGAGATATTGGAGTTTGAAGTTAAGGAATGGTTGAGAAACCATCAAAATTCTCGCAATTCTGATGCTAGAAACGAATAACAGGAAAGGCCTAGGGGGAAAGTACACAGACAATTGTAATCTGGCGAGTTTCTACTTTCAGATGCAACAGGAATTTCTCGAGTTCGTTAATCCTTTCGCGAGATATGGGAGTTTGAAGTTAAGGAATGCTTGAGAAACCATCAAAACTTTCGCAAGTCTGATACTCGAAACCAATAACTAAAAAGGCCTAGGGGAAAAATGCACATACCTTTGTAATCGGGCGAGTTTCCACTTTCAGATGGAACAGGAATTTCTCGAGTTCGTCAATCCGTTCGCGAGATATCGGAGTTTGAAGTTAAGGAATGGTTGAGAAGCCATCAAAATTTTCGCTGGTCTGATTCTCGAAACCAATAACTACAAAGGCCTAGGGGGAAAATACACATAGCTTTGTAATCGGGCGAGTTTCCACTTTCAGATGCAACAGGAATTTCTCGAGTTTGTCATTCCGTTCGCGAGATATGGGAGTTTGAAGTTAAGGAATGGTTGAGAAACCATCAAAATTTTCGCTGGTCTGATACTCGAAACCAATAACTGGAATGGCCTAGGGGTAAAGTACACACACCATTCTAATCGGGCGAGTTTCCACTTTCAGATGCAACAGGAATTTCTCGAGTGCGTCATTCCGTTCGCGAGATATGGGAGTTTGAAGTTAAGGAATGGTTGAGAAACCGTCAAAATTCTCGCAATTCTGATGCTAGAAACGAATAACAGGAAAGGCCTAGGGAAAAGTACACAAACAATTGTAATCTGGCGAGTTTCTACTTTCAGATGCAACAGGAATTTCTCGAGTTCGTTAATCCGTTCGCGAGATATGGGAGTTTGAAGTTAAGGAATGCTTGAGAAACCATCAAACTTTCGCAAGTCTGATACTCGAAACCAATAACTACAAAGGCCTAGGGGAAAAATGCACATACCTTTGTAATCGGGCGAGTTTCCACTTTCAAATGCAACAGGAATTTCTCGAGTCCGTCTATCCGTTCGCGAGATATGGGAGTTTGAAGATAAGGAATGCTTGAGAAACCATCAAAATTTACGCAAGTCTGATACTCGAAACCAATAACTACAATGGCCTAGGGGAAAAATGCACATACCCTTGCAATCGGGCGAGTTTCCACGTTCAGATGCAACAGGAATTTCTCGAGTTCGTCATCCCGTTCGCGAGATATGGGAGTTTGAAGGTAAGGAATGCTTGAGAAACCATCAAAATTTTCGCAAATCTGATACTCGAAACCAATAACTACAAAGGCCTAGGGGAAAAATACACACACCTTAGTAATCGGGCGAGTTTCCACTTTCAGATGCAACAGGAATTTCTCGAGTTCGTCAATCCATTCGCGAGATATGGGTGTTTGATATTAAGGAATTGTTGAGAAACCATCGAAATTTTCGCAGTTCTGATGCTAGAAACGAATAACTGGTGTGGCCTATGGGAAAAGTACACACACCGTTCTAATCGGGCGAGTCTCTACTTTCAGATGCAACAAGAATTTCGCGAGTCCGTCAATCCGTTCGCGAGATATGGGAGTTTGAAGTTAAGGAATGCTTGAGAAACCATCAAAACTTTCGCAAGTCTGATACTCGAAACCAATAACTACAAAGGCCTAGGGGAAAAATGCACATACCTTTGTAATCGGGCGAGTTTCCAATTTCAGATGCAACAGGAATTTCTAGTGTTCGTCAATCCGTTCGCGAGATATCGGAGTTTGAAGTTAAGGAATGGTTGAGAATCCTTCAAAATTTTCGCTGGTCTGATACTCGAAACCAATAACTGGAATGGCCTAGGTCAAAAATACACGTACCGTTGTAATCGGGCGTGTTTCTGCTTTCAGATGCAATAGGAAATTCTCGAGTTCGTCAATCCGTTCGCGAGATATGGGAGTTTGAGGTTAAGGAATGGTTGAGAAACCAACAAAATTTTCGCAATTCTGATTCTCGAAACCAATAACTACAAAGGCCTAGGGGGAAAATACACATAGCTTTGTAATCGGGCGAGTTTCTACTTTCAGATGCAACAGGAATTTCTAGAGTGCGTCATTCCGTTCGCGAGATATTGGAGTTTGAAGTTAAGGAATGGTTGAGAAACCATCAAAATTCTCGCAATTCTGATGCTAGAAACGAATAACAGGAAAGGCCTAGGGGGAAAGTACACAGACAATTGTAATCTGGCGAGTTTCTACTTTCAGATGCAACAGGAATTTCTCGAGTTCGTTAATCCGTTCGCGAGATATGGGAGTTTGAAGGTAAGGAATGCTTGAGAAACCATCAAAATTTTCGCAAATCTGATACTCGAAACCAATAACTACAAAGGCCTAGGGGAAAAATACACATACCTTTGTAATCGGGCGAGTTTCCACTTTCAGATGCAACAGGAATTTCTCGAGTTCGTCAATCCATTCGCGAGATATGGGAGTTTGATATTAAGGATGGGTTGAGAAACCATCGAAATTTTCGCAGTTCTGATGCTAGAAACGAATAACTGGTGTGGCCTATGGGAAAAGTACACACACCGTTCTAATCGGGCGAGTCACTACTTTCAGATGCAACAAGAATTTCGCGAGTCCGTCAATCCGTTCGCGAGATATGGGAGTTTGAAGTTAAGGAATGCTTGAGAAACCATCAAAACTTTCGCAAGTCTGATACTCGAAACCAATAACTACAAAGGCCTAGGGGAAAAATGCACATACCTTTGTAATCGGGCGAGTTTCCAATTTCAGATGCAACAGGAATTTCTAGTGTTCGTCAATCCGTTCGCGAGATATCGGAGTTTGAAGTTAAGGAATGGTTGAGAATCCTTCAAAATTTTCGCTGGTCTGATACTCGAAACCAATAACTGGAATAGCCTAGGTCAAAAATACACGTACCGTTGTAATCGGGCGTGTTTCTGCTTTCAGATGCAATAGGAAATTCTCGAGTTCGTCAATCCGTTCGCGAGATATGGGAGTTTGAGGTTAAGGAATGGTTGAGAAACCATCAAAATTTTCGCAATTCTGATTCTCGAAACCAATAACTACAAAGGCCTAGGGGGAAAATACACATAGCTTTGTAATCGGGCGAGTTTCTACTTTCAGATGCAACAGGAATTTCTAGAGTGCGTCATTCCGTTCGCGAGATATTGGAGTTTGAAGTTAAGGAATGGTTGAGAAACCATCAAAATTCTCGCAATTCTGATGCTAGAAACGAATAACAGGAAAGGCCTAGGGGGAAAGTACACAGACAATTGTAATCTGGCGAGTTTCTACTTGGAATTTCTCGAGTTCGTTAATCCTTTCGCGAGATATGGGAGTTTGAAGTTAAGGAATGCTTGAGAAACCATCAAAACTTTCGCAAGTCTGATACTCGAAACCCAATAACTAAAAAGGCCTAGGGGAAAAATGCACATACCTTTGTAATCGGGCGAGTTTCCACTTTCAGATGGAACAGGAATTTCTCGAGTTCGTCAATCCGTTCGCGAGATATCGGAGTTTGAAGTTAAGGAATGGTTGAGAAGCCATCAAAATTTTCGCTGGTCTGATTCTCGAAACCAATAACTACAAAGGCCTAGGGGGAAAATACACATAGCGTTTGTAATCGGGCGAGTTTCCACTTTCAGATGCAACAGGAATTTCTCGAGTTTGTCATTCCGTTCGCGAGATATGGGAGTTTGAAGTTAAGGAATGGTTGAGAAACCATCAAAATTTTCGCTGGTCTGATACTCGAAACCAATAACTGGAATGGCCTAGGGGTAAAGTACACACACCATTCTAATCGGGCGAGTTTCCACTTTCAGATGCAACAGGAATTTCTCGAGTGCGTCATTCCGTTCGCGAGATATGGGAGTTTGAAGTTAAGGAATGGTTGAGAAACCGTCAAAATTCTCGCAATTCTGATGCTAGAAACGAATAACAGGAGAGGCCTAGGGGAAAAGTACACAAACAATTGTAATCTGGCGAGTTTCTACTTTCAGATGCAACAGGAATTTCTCAGAGTTCGTTAATCCGTTCGCGAGATATGGGAGTTTTGAAGTTAAGGAATGCTTGAGAAACCATCAAAACTTTCGCAAGTCTGATACTCGAAACCAATAACTACAAAGGCCTAGGGGAAAAATGCACATACCTTTGTAATCGGGCGAGTTTCCACTTTCAAATGCCAACAGGAATTTCTCGAGTCCGTCTATCCGTTCGCGAGATATGGGAGTTTGAAGATAAGGAATGCTTGAGAAACCATCAAAATTTACGCAAGTCTGATACTCGAAACCAATAACTACAATGGCCTAGGGAAAAATGCACATACCCTTGCAATCGGGCGAGTTTCCACGTTCAGATGCAACAGGAATTTCTCGAGTTCGTCATCCCGTTCGCGAGATATGGGAGTTTGAAGGTAAGGAATGCTTGAGAAACCATCAAAAATTTGTCGCAAATCTGATACTCGAAACCAATAACTACAAAGGCCTAGGGGAAAAATACACACACCTTTGTAATCGGGCGAGTTTCCACTTTCAGATGCAAACAGGAATTTCTCGAGTTCGTCAATCCATTCCGCGAGATATGGGTGTTTGATATTAAGGAATTGTTGAGAAACCATCGAAATTTTCGCAGTTCTGATGCTAGAAACGAATAACTGGTGTGGCCTATGGGAAAAGTACACACACCGTTCTAATCGGGCGAGTCTCTACTTTCAGATGCAACAAGAATTTCGCGAGTCCGTCAATCCGTTCGCGAGATATGGGAGTTTGAAGTTAAGGAATGCTTGAGAAACCATCAAAACTTTCGCAAGTCTGATACTCGAAACCAATAACTACAAAGGCCTAGGGGAAAAATGCACATACCTTTGTAATCGGGCGAGTTTCCAATTTCAGATGCAACAGGAATTTCTAGTGTTCGTCAATCCGTTCGCGAGATATCGGAGTTTTGAAGTTAAGGAATGGTTGAGAATCCTTCAAAATTTTCGCTGGTCTGATACTCGAAACCAATAACTGGAATGGCCTAGGTCAAAAATACACGTACCGTTGTAATCGGGCGTGTTTCTGCTTTCAGATGCAATAGGAAATTCTCGAGTTCGTCAATCCGTTCGCGAGATATGGGAGTTTGAGGTTAAGGAATGGTTGAGAAACCATCAAAATTTTCGCAATTCTGATTCTCGAAACCAATAACTACAAAGGCCTAGGGGGAAAATACACATAGCTTTGTAATCGGGCGAGTTTCTACTTTCAGATGCAACAGGAATTTCTAGAGTGCGTCATTCCGTTCGCGAGATATTGGAGTTTGAAGGTAAGGAATGGTTGAGAAACCATCAAAATTCTCGCAATTCTGATGCTAGAAACGAATAACAGGAAAGGCCTAGGGGGAAAGTACACAGACAATTGTAATCTGGCGAGTTTCTACTTTCAGATGCAACAGGAATTTCTCGAGTTCGTTAATCCTTTCGCGAGATATGGGAGTTTGAAGTTAAGGAATGCTTGAGAAACCATCAAAACTTTCGCAAGTCTGATACTCGAAACCAATAACTAAAAAGGCCTAGGGGAAAAATGCACATACCTTTGTTATCGGGCGAGTTTCCACTTTCAGATGGAACAGGAATTTCTCGAGTTCGTCAATCCGTTCGCGAGATATCGGAGTTTGAAGTTAAGGAATGGTTGAGAAACCATCAAAATTTTCGCTGGTCTGATACTCGAAACCAATATCTGGAATGGCCTAGGACAAAAATACACGTACCTTTGTAATCGGGCGAGTTTCCACATTCAGATGCAACAGGAATTTCTCGAGTTCGTCATTCCGTTCGCGAGATATGGGAGTTTGAAGTTAAGGAATGCTAGAGAAACCATCAAAACTTTCGCAAGTCTGATACTCGAAACCAATAACTACAAAGGCCTAGGGGAAAAATACACTCACCGTTGTAATCGGGCTAGTTTCTACTTTCACATGCAACAGGAATTTCTCGAGTACGTCAATGCGTTCGCGAGATATGAGAGTTTGAAGTTAAGGAATTGTTGAGAAACCATCAAAATTTTCGCTGGTCTAATACTCGAAACCAATAACTACTATGGCCTAGGGCAAAAATACACATAACTTTGTAATCGGGCGAGTTTCCACATTCAGATGCAACAGGAATTTCTCGAGTTCGTCATTCCGTTCGCGAGATATGGGAGTTTGAAGTTAAGGAATGGTTGAGAAACCATCACAATTTTCGCAAATCTGATACTCGAAACCAATAACTACTATGGTCTAGGTCAAAAATACACGTACCGTTGTAATCGGGCGAGTTTCTGCTTTCAGATGCAATAGGAAATTCTCGAGTTCGTCAATCCGTTCGCGAGATATGGGAGTTTGAAGTTAAGGAATGGTTGAGAAACCATCAAAATTTTCGCATGTCTGAAACTCGAATCCAATAACTACAATGGCCTAGAGGAAAAATACACGTACCGTTGTAATCGGGCGAGTTTCTGCTTTCAGATGCGACAGGAATTTCTCGAGTTCGTCAATGCGTTCGCGAGATATGGGAGTTTGAAGTTAAGGGATGGTTGAGAAATCATCAAAATTTTCACATGTCTGATCCTCGAATCCAGTAACCACAATGGCCTAGGGGAAAAATACACATACCTTTGTAATCGTGCGAGTTTCTACTTTCAGATGCAACAGGAATTTCTCGAGTTCGTCAATTCGTTCGCGAGATATGGGAGTTTGAAGTTAAGGAATGCTTGAGAAACCATCATAATTTTCGCAAGTCTGATACTCGAAACCAATAACTACAATGGCCTAGGGGAAAAATGCACATACCTTTGTAATCGGGCGAGTTTCCACTTTCAGATGCAACAGGAATTTCGCGAGTTCGTCAATGCGTTCGCGAGATATGGGAGTTTGAGGTTAAGGAATGGTTGAGAAATCATCAAAATTTTCGCATGTCTGAAACTCGAATCCAATAAATACTATGGCCTAGGGCAAAAATACACATACCGATGTAATCGGGCGAGTTTCTGCTATCAGATGCAATAGGAAATTCTCGAGTTCGTCAATCCGTTCGCGAGATATGGCAGTTTGATGTTAAGGAATGCTTGAGAAACCATCAAAATTTTCGCAAGTCTGATACTCGAAACCAGTAACTACAATGGCCTAGGGGAAAAATACACATACCTTTGTAATCGGGTGAGTTTCCACTTTCAGATGCAATAGGAAATTCTCGAGTCTGTCAATCCGTTCGCGAGATATGGAAGTTTGAAATTAAGGAATGATTGAGAAACCATCAAAATTTTCGCAAGTCTGATACTCGAAACCAATAACTACTATGGCCTAGGGCAAAAATGCGCATACCGTTGAATTCGGGCGAGTTTCTGCTTTCAGATGCAACAGGAATTTCTCGAGTTCGTCATTCCGTTCGCGAGATATGGGAGTTTGAAGTTAAGGAATGGTTGAGAAACCATCAAAATTTTCGCTGGTCTGATACTCGAAACCAATAACTGGAATGGCCTAGTTCAAAAATACACGTACCGTTGTAATCGGGCGTGTTTCTGCTTTCAGATGCAATAGGGAATTCTCGAGTTCGTCAATCCGTTCGCGAGATATGGGAGTTTGAAGTTAAGAAATGGTTGAGAAACCAACAAAATTTTCGCAATTCTGAATCTCGAAACCAATAACTACAAAGGCCTAGGGGGAAAATACACATAGTTTTGTAATCGGGCGAGTTTCCACTGTCAGATGCAACAGGAATTTCTCGAGTGCGTCATTCCGTTCGCGAGATATTGGAGTTTGAAGTTAAGGAATGGTTGAGAAACCATCAAAATTTTCGCTGGTCTGATACTCGAAACCAATATCTGAAATGGCCTAGGTCAAAAATACACGTACCGTTGTAATCGGGCGTGTTTCTGCTTTCAGATGCAATAGGAAATTCTGGAGTTCGTCAATCCGTTCGCGAGATATGGGAGTTTGAAGTTAAGGAATGGTTGAGAAGCCATCAAAATTTTCGCTGGTCTAATACTCAGAACCAATAACTACTATGGTCTAGGTCAAAAATACACGTACCGTTGTAATCGGGCGAGTTTCTGCTTTCAGATGCAATAGGAAATTCTCGAGTTCGTCAATCCGTTCGCGAGATATGGGAGTTTGAAGTTAAGGAATGGTTGAGAAACCATCAAAATTTTCGCATGTCTGAAACTCGAATCCAATAACTACAATGGCCTAGAGGAAAAATACACGTACCGTTGTAATCGGGCGAGTTTCTGCTTTCAGATGCGACAGGAATTTCTCGAGTTCGTCAATGCGTTCGCGAGAAATGGGAGTTTGAAGTTAAGGGATGGTTGAGAAATCATCAAAATTTTCACACGTCTGATACTCGAATCCAGTAACCACAATGGCCTAGGGGAAAAATACACATACCTTTGTAATCGTGCGAGTTTCTACTTTCAGATGCAACAGGAATTTCTCGAGTTCGTCAATTCGTTCGCGAGATATGGGAGTTTGAAGTTAAGGAATGCTTGAGAAACCATCATAATTTTCGCAAGTCTGATACTCGAAACCAATAACTACAATGGCCTAGGGGAAAAATGCACATACCTTTGTAATCGGGCGAGTTTCCACTTTCAGATGCAACAGGAATTTCGCGAGTTCGTCAATGCGTTCGCGAGATATGGGAGTTTGAGGTTAAGGAATGGTTGAGAAATCATCAAAATTTTCGCATGTCTGAAACTTGAATCCAATAAATACTATGGCCTAGGGCAAAAATACACATACCGATGTAATCGGGCGAGTTTCTGCTATCAGATGCAATAGGAAATTCTCGAGTTCGTCAATCCGTTCGCGAGATATGGGAGTTTGAAGTTAAGGAATGGTTGAGAAGCCATCAAAATTTTCGCTGGTCTAATACTCAGAACCAATAACTACTATGGCCTAGGGCAAAAATACACATACCTTTGTAATCGGACGAGTTTCCACCTTCAGATGCAACAGGAATTTCTCGAGTTCGTCATTCCGTTCGCGAGATATGGGAGTTTGAAGGTAAGGAATGGTTGAGAAACCATCAAAATTTTCGCTGGTCTGATACTCGAAACCAATAACTGGAATGGCCTAGGTCAAAAATACACGTACCGTTGTAATCGGGCGTGTTTCTGCTTTCAGATGCAATAGAAATTCTCGAGTTCGTCATTCCGTTCGCGAGATATGGTAGTTTGAATTTAAGGAATGGTTGAAAACCATCAAAATTGTCGCAATTCTGATTCTCGAAACCAATAACTACAAAGGCCTAGGGGAAAAATACACATAGCTTTGTAATCAGGCGAGTTTCCACTTTCAGATGAAAAAGGAATTTCTCGAGTGCGTCATTCCGTTCGCGAGATATGGGAGTTTGAAGTTAAGGAATGGTTGAGAAACCGTCAAAATTCTCGCAATTCTGATGCTAGAAACGAATAACAGGAAAGGCCTAGGGGAAAAGTACACAAACAATTGTAATCTGGCGAGTTTCTACTTTCAGATGCAACAGGAATTTCTCGAGATCGTTAATCCGTTCGCGAGATATGGGAGTTTGAAGTTAAGGAATGCTTGAGAAACCATCAAAACTTTCGCAAGTCTGATACTCGAAACCAATAACTACAAAGGCCTAGGGGAAAAATGCACATACCTTTGTAATCGGGCGAGTTTCCAATTTCAGATGCAACAGGAATTTCTAGTGTTCGTCAATCCGTTCGCGAGATATCGGAGTTTGAAGTTAAGGAATGGTTGAGAATCCTTCAAAATTTTCGCTGGTCTGATACTCGAAACCAATAACTGGAATGGCCTAGGTCAAAAATACACGTACCGTTGTAATCGGGCGTGTTTCTGCTTTCAGATGCAATAGGAACTTCTCGAGTTCGTCAATCCGTTCGCGAGATATGGTAGTTTGAAGTTAAGGAATGGTTGAAAAACCATCAAAATTGTCGCAATTCTGATTCTCGAAACCAATAACTACAAAGGCCTAGGGGAAAAATACACATAGCTTTGTAATCAGGCGAGTTTCCACTTTCAGATGAAAAAGGAATTTCTCGAGTGCGTCATTCCGTTCGCGAGATATGGGAGTTTGAAGTTAAGGAATGGTTGAGAAACCGTAAAAATTCTCGCAATTCTGATGCTAGAAACGAATAACAGGAAAGGCCTAGGGGAAAAGTACACAAACAATTGTAATCTGGCGAGTTTCTACTTTCAGATGCAACAGGAATTTCTCGAGTTCGTTAATCCGTTCGCGAGATATGGGAGTTTGAAGTTAAGGAATGCTTGAGAAACCATCAAAACTTTCGCAAGTCTGATACTCGAAACCAATAACTACAAAGGCCTAGGGGAAAAATGCACATACCTTTGTAATCGGGCGAGTTTCCACTTTCAAATGCAACAGGAATTTCTCGAGTCCGTCTATCCGTTCGCGAGATATGGGAGTCTGAAGATAAGGAATGCTTGAGAAACCATCAAAATTTACGCAAGTCTGATACTCGAAACCAATAACTACAATGGCCTAGGGGAAAAATGCACATACCTTTGCAATCGGGCGAGTTTCCACGTTCAGATGCAACAGGAATTTCTCGAGTTCGTCATCCCGTTCGCGAGATATGGGAGTTTGAAGGTAAGGAATGCTTGAGAAACCATCAAAATTTTCGCAAGTCTGATACTCGAAACCAATAACTACAATGGCCTAGGGGAAAAATACACATACCTTTGTAATCGGGCGAGTTTCTGCTTTCAGATGCAACAGGAATTTCTCGAGTTCGTCAATCCGTTCGCGAGATATCGGAGTTTGAAGTTAAGGAATGGTTGAGAATCCTTCTAAATTTTCGCTGGTCTGATACTCGAAACCAATAACTACTATGGCCTAGGGGTAAAGTACACTCACAATTGTAATCGGGCGAGTTTCTACTTTCTGATACAAGAGGAATTTCTCGAGTTCGTCAATGCGTTCGCGAGATATGGGAGTTTGAAGTTAACGAATGGTTGAGAAATCATCGAAATTTTCGCAGGTCTGATACTCGAATCCAATAACTACTATGGCCTAGGGGAAAAATACACATACCGTTCTAATCGGGCGAGTTTCTGCTTTCAGATGCAACAGGAATTTCTCGAGTTCGTCAATGCGTTCGCGAGATATGGGAGTTTGAAGTTAAGGGATGGTTGAGAAATCATCAAAATTTTCACATGTCTGATACTCGAATCCAGTAACTACAATGGCCTAGGGGAAAAATACACATACCCTTGTAATCGTGCGAGTTTCCACTTTCAGATGCAACAGGAATTTCTCGAGTTCGTCAATCCGTTCGCGAGATATGGCTGTTTGATGTTAAGGAATGATTTGAGAAACCATCAAAATTTTCGCAAGTCTGATACTCGAAACCAATAACTACTATGGCCTAGGGCAAAAATGCACATACTGTTGAAATCGGGCGAGTTTCTGCTTTCAGATGCAACTGGAATTTCTCGAGTTCGTCATTCCGTTCGCGAGATATGGGAGTTTGAAGTTGAGGAATGGTTGAGAAACCTTCAAAATTTTCGTTGGTCTGATACTCGAAACCAATAACTGGAATGGCACAGGGGAAAAGTACACACACCATTGTAATCGGGCGAGTCTCTACTTTCAGATGCAACAGGAATTTCTCGAGTTCGTCAATCCGTTCGTGAGATATGGGAGTTTGAAGTTAAGGAATGGTTGAGAAACCATCAAAATTTTCGCAAGTCTGATACTCGAAACCAGTAACTACTATGGCCTAGGGCAAAAATGCACATCCCGTTGAAATCGGACGAGCTTCTGATTTCAGATGCAATAGGAATTTCTCGAGTTCGTCATTCCGTTCGCGAGATATGGGAGTTTGAAGTTAAGCAATGGTTGAGAAACCTACAAAATTTTCGTTGGTCTGATACTCGAAACCAATAACTACAATGGCCTTGGGGAAAAATACACATACCGTTCTAATCGGGCGAGTTTCTGCTTTCAGATGCAACAGGAATTTCTCGAGTTCGTCAATGCGTTCGCGAGATATGGGAGTTTGAAGTTAAGGGATGGTTGAGAAATCATCAAAATTTTCACATGTCTGATACTCGAATCCAGTAACTACAATGGCCTAGGGGAAAAATACACATACCCTTGTAATCGTGCGAGTTTCCACTTTCAGATGCAACAGGAATTTCTCGAGTTCGTCAATGCGTTCGCGAGATATGGGAGTTTGAGGTTAAGGAATGGTTGAGAAATCATCAAAATTTTCACATGTCTGAAACTCGAATCCAATAAATACTAGGGCCTAGGGCAAAAATACACATACCGATGTAATCGGGCGAGTTTCTGCTTTCAGATTCAATAGGAAATTCTCGAGTTCGTCAATCCGTTCGCGAGATGTGGCTGTTTGATGTTAAGGAATGGTTGAGGAACCATCAAAATTTTCGCAAGTCTGATACTCGAAACCAGTAACTACAATGGCCTAGGGGAAAAATACACATAACCTTGTAATCGGGTGAGTTTCCACTTTCAGATGCAATAGGAAATTCTCGAGTTTGTCAATCCGTTCGCGAGATATGGAAGTTTGAAATTAAGGAATGATTGAGAAACCATCAAAATTTTCGCATGTCTGATACTCGAAACCAATAACTACTATGGCCTAGGGCAAAAATGCACATACTGTTGAAATCGGGCGAGTTTCTGCTTTCAGATGCAACAGGAATTTCTCGAGTTCGTCATTCCGTTCGCGAGATATGGGAGTTTGAAGTTGAGGAATGGTTGAGAAACCTTCAAAATTATCGTTGGTCTGATACCCGAAACCCATAACTGGAATGGCATAGGGGAAAAGTACACACACCATTGTAATCGGGCGAGATTCTACTTTCAGGTGCAACAGCAATTGATCGAGTTCGTCAATCCGTTCGCGAGATATGGGAGTTTGAAGTTAAGGAATGGTTGAGAAACCATCAAAATTTTCGTTGGTCTGATACTCCAAACCAATAACTACAATGGCCTAGGGCAAAAATACACGTACCGTTGTAATCGGGCGAGTTTCTGCTTTCAGATGCAACAGGAATTTCTCGAGTTCGTCAATTCGTTCGCGAGATATGGGAGTTTGAAGTTAAGGAATGCTTGAGAAACCATCATAATTTTCGCAAGTCTGATACTCGAAACCAATAACTACAATGCCCTAGGGGAAAAATGCACATACCTTTGTAATCGGGCGAGTTTCCACTTCGAGATGCAACAGGAATTTCTCGAGTTCGTCAATGCGTTCGCGAGATATGGGAGTTTGAGGTTAAGGAATGGTTGAGAAATCATCAAAATTTTCGCATGTCTGAAACTCGGATCCAATAAATACTATGGCCTAGGGCAAAAATACACATACCGATGTAATCGGGCGAGTTTCTGCTTTCAGATGCAATAGGAAATTCTCGAGTTCGTCAATCCGTTGGCGAGATATGGAAGTTTGAAGTTAAGGAATGGTTGAGAAGACATCAAAATTTTCGCAAGTCTGATACTCGAAACCAATAACTACAAAGGCCTAGGGGAAAAATACACACACCGTTGTAATCGGGCGAGTTTCTACTTTCACATGCAACAGGAATTTCTCGAGTACGTCAATGCGTTCGCGAGATATGAGAGTTTGAAGTTAAGGAATGTTTGAGAAACCATCAAAATTTCCGCTGGTCTAATACACGAAACCAATAACTACTATGGCCTAGGGCAAAAATACACATAACTTTGTAATCGGGCGAGTTTCCACATTCAGATGCAACAGGAATTTCTCGAGTTCGTCATTCCGTTCGCGAGATACGGGAGTTTGAAGATAAGGAATGGTTGAGAAACCATCACAATTTTCGCAAATCTGATACTCGAAACCAATAACTACAAAGGCCTAGGGGAAAAATGCACATACCTTTGTAATCGGGCGAGTTTCCAATTTCAGATGCAACAGGAATTTCTAGTGTTCGTCAATCCGTTCGCGAGATATCGGAGTTTGAAGTTAAGGAATGCTTGAGAAACCATCAAAACTTTCGCAAGTCTGATACTCGAAACCATTAACTACAAAGGCCTAGGGGAAAAATGCACATACCTTTGTAATCGGGCGAGTTTCCAATTTCAGATGCAACAGGAATTTCTAGTGTTCGTCAATCCGTTCGCGAGATATCGGAGTTTGAAGTTAAGGAATGGTTGAGAATCCTTCAAAATTTTCGCTGGTCTGATACTCGAAACCAATAACTGGAATGGCCTAGGTCAAAAATGCACGTACCGTTGTAATCGGGCGTGTTTCTGCTTTCAGATGCAATAGGAAATTCTCGAGTTCGTCAATCCGTTCGCGAGATATGGTAGTTTGAAGTTAAGGAATGGTTGAAAAAACATCAAAATTGTCGCAATTCTGATTCTCGAAACCAATAACTACAACGGCCTAGGGGAAAAATACACATAGCTTTGTAATCAGGCGAGTTTCCACTTTCAGATGAAAAAGGAATTTCTCGAGTGCGTCATTCCGTTCGCGAGATATGGGAGTTTGAAGTTAAGGAATGGTTGAGAAACCGTCAAAATTCTCGCAATTCTGATGCTAGAAACGAATAACAGGAAAGGCCTAGGGGAAAAGTACACAAACAATTGTAATCTGGCGAGTTTCTACTTTCAGATGCAACAGGAATTTCTCGAGTTCGTTAATCCGTTCGCGAGATATGGGAGTTTGAAGTTAATGAATGCTTGAGAAACCATCAAAACTTTCGCAAGTCTGATAGTCGAAACCAATAACTACAAAGGCCTAGGGGAAAAATGCACATACCTTTGTAATCGGGCGAGTTTCCACTTTCAAATGCAACAGGAATTTCTCAGGTCCGTCTATCCGTTCGCGAGATATGGGAGTTTGAAGATAAGGAATGCTTGAGAAACCATCAAAATTTACGCAAGTCTGATACTCGAAACCAATAACTACAATGGCCTAGGGGAAAAATGCACATACCTTTGCAATCGGGCGAGTTTCCACGTTCAGATGCAACAGGAATTTCTCGAGTTCGTCATCCCGTTCGCGAGATATGGGAGTTTGAAGGTAAGGAATGCTTGAGAAACCATCAAAATTTTCGCAAGTCTGATACTCGAAACCAATAACTACAAAGGCCTAGGGGAAAAATACACATACCTTTGTAATCGCGCGAGTTTCCACTTTCAGATGCAACAGGAATTTCTCGAGTTCGTCAATCCTTTCGCGAGATATGGGAGTTTGATATTAAGGAATGGTTGAGAAACCATCGAAATTTTCGCAGTTCTGATGCTAGAAACGAATAACTGGTGTGGCCTATGGGAAAAGTACACACACCGTTCTAATCGGGCGAGTCTCTACTTTCAGATGCAACAAGAATTTCGCGAGTCCGTCAATCCGTTCGCGAGATATGGGACTTTGAAGATAAGGAATGCTTGAGAAACCATCACAATTTACGCAAGTCTGATTCTTGAAACCAATAACTACAAAGGCCTAGGGGAAAAATGCACATACCGTTGCAATCGGGCGAGTTTCCACATTCAGATGCAACAGGAATTTCTCGAGTTCGTCAGCCCGTTCGCGAGATATGGGGGTTTGAAGTTAAGGAATGGTTGAGAAACCATCAAAATTATCGCAAGTCTGATACTCGAAACCAATAACTGGAATGGCACAGGGGAAAAGTACACACACCATTGTAATCGGGCGAGTCTCTACTTTCAGATGCAACAGGAATTTCTCGAGTTCGTCAATCCGTTCGTGAGATATGGGAGTTTGAAGTTAAGGAATGGTTGAGAAACCATCAAAATTTTCGCAAGTCTGATACTCGAAACCAGTAACTACTATGGCCTAGGGCAAAAATGCACATCCCGTTGAAATCGGACGAGCTTCTGATTTCAGATGCAATAGGAATTTCTCGAGTTCGTCATTCCGTTCGCGAGATATGGGAGTTTGAAGTTAAGCAATGGTTGAGAAACCTACAAAATTTTCGTTGGTCTGATACTCGAAACCAATAACTACAATGGCCTTGGGGAAAAATACACATACCGTTCTAATCGGGCGAGTTTCTGCTTTCAGATGCAACAGGAATTTCTCGAGTTCGTCAATGCGTTCGCGAGATATGGGAGTTTGAAGTTAAGGGATGGTTGAGAAATCATCAAAATTTTCACATGTCTGATACTCGAATCCAGTAACTACAATGGCCTAGGGGAAAAATACACATACCCTTGTAATCGTGCGAGTTTCCACTTTCAGATGCAACAGGAATTTCTCGAGTTCGTCAATGCGTTCGCGAGATATGGGAGTTTGAGGTTAAGGAATGGTTGAGAAATCATCAAAATTTTCACATGTCTGAAACTCGAATCCAATAAATACTAGGGCCTAGGGCAAAAATACACATACCGATGTAATCGGGCGAGTTTCTGCTTTCAGATTCAATAGGAAATTCTCGAGTTCGTCAATCCGTTCGCGAGATGTGGCTGTTTGATGTTAAGGAATGGTTGAGGAACCATCAAAATTTTCGCAAGTCTGATACTCGAAACCAGTAACTACAATGGGCTAGGGGAAAAATACACATAACCTTGTAATCGGGTGAGTTTCCACTTTCAGATGCAATAGGAAATTCTCGAGTTTGTCAATCCGTTCGCGAGATATGGAAGTTTGAAATTAAGGAATGATTGAGAAACCATCAAAATTTTCGCATGTCTGATACTCGAAACCAATAACTACTATGGCCTAGGGCAAAAATGCACATACTGTTGAAATCGGGCGAGTTTCTGCTTTCAGATGCAACAGGAATTTCTCGAGTTCGTCATTCCGTTCGCGAGATATGGGAGTTTGAAGTTGAGGAATGGTTGAGAAACCTTCAAAATTATCGTTGGTCTGATACCCGAAACCCATAACTGGAATGGCATAGGGGAAAAGTACACACACCATTGTAATCGGGCGAGATTCTACTTTCAGGTGCAACAGCAATTGATCGAGTTCGTCAATCCGTTCGCGAGATATGGGAGTTTGAAGTTAAGGAATGGTTGAGAAACCATCAAAATTTTCGTTGGTCTGATACTCCAAACCAATAACTACAATGGCCTAGGGCAAAAATACACGTACCGTTGTAATCGGGCGAGTTTCTGCTTTCAGATGCAACAGGAATTTCTCGAGTTCGTCAATTCGTTCGCGAGATATGGGAGTTTGAAGTTAAGGAATGCTTGAGAAACCATCATAATTTTCGCAAGTCTGATACTCGAAACCAATAACTACAATGCCCTAGGGGAAAAATGCACATACCTTTGTAATCGGGCGAGTTTCCACTTTGAGATGCAACAGGAATTTCTCGAGTTCGTCAATGCGTTCGCGAGATATGGGAGTTTGAGGTTAAGGAATGGTTGAGAAATCATCAAAATTTTCGCACGTCTGAAACTCGGATCCAATAAATACTATGGCCTAGGGCAAAAATACACATACCGATGTAATCGGGCGAGTTTCTGCTTTCAGATGCAATAGGAAATTCTCGAGTTCGTCAATCCGTTGGCGAGATATGGAAGTTTGAAGTTAAGGAATGGTTGAGAAGACATCAAAATTTTCGCAAGTCTGATACTCGAAACCAATAACTACAAAGGCCTAGGGGAAAAATACACACACCGTTGTAATCGGGCGAGTTTCTACTTTCACATGCAACAGGAATTTCTCGAGTACGTCAATGCGTTCGCGAGATATGAGAGTTTGAAGTTAAGGAATGTTTGAGAAACCATCAAAATTTCCGCTGGTCTAATACACGAAACCAATAACTACTATGGCCTAGGGCAAAAATACACATAACTTTGTAATCGGGCGAGTTTCCACATTCAGATGCAACAGGAATTTCTCGAGTTCGTCATTCCGTTCGCGAGATACGGGAGTTTGAAGATAAGGAATGGTTGAGAAACCATCACAATTTTCGCAAATCTGATACTCGAAACCAATAACTACAAAGGCCTAGGGGAAAAATGCACATACCTTTGTAATCGGGCGAGTTTCCAATTTCAGATGCAACAGGAATTTCTAGTGTTCGTCAATCCGTTCGCGAGATATCGGAGTTTGAAGTTAAGGAATGCTTGAGAAACCATCAAAACTTTCGCAAGTCTGATACTCGAAACCATTAACTACAAAGGCCTAGGGGAAAAATGCACATACCTTTGTAATCGGGCGAGTTTCCAATTTCAGATGCAACAGGAATTTCTAGTGTTCGTCAATCCGTTCGCGAGATATCGGAGTTTGAAGTTAAGGAATGGTTGAGAATCCTTCAAAATTTTCGCTGGTCTGATACTCGAAACCAATAACTGGAATGGCCTAGGTCAAAAATGCACGTACCGTTGTAATCGGGCGTGTTTCTGCTTTCAGATGCAATAGGAAATTCTCGAGTTCGTCAATCCGTTCGCGAGATATGGTAGTTTGAAGTTAAGGAATGGTTGAAAAACCATCAAAATTGTCGCAATTCTGATTCTCGAAACCAATAACTACAACGGCCTAGGGGAAAAATACACATAGCTTTGTAATCAGGCGAGTTTCCACTTTCAGATGAAAAAGGAATTTCTCGAGTGCGTCATTCCGTTCGCGAGATATGGGAGTTTGAAGTTAAGGAATGGTTGAGAAGCCGTCAAAATTCTCGCAATTCTGATGCTAGAAACGAATAACAGGAAAGGCCTAGGGGAAAAGTACACAAACAATTGTAATCTGCCGAGTTTCTACTTTCAGATGCAACAGGAATTTCTCGAGTTCGTTAATCCGTTCGCGAGATATGGGAGTTTGAAGTTAATGAATGCTTGAGAAACCATCAAAACTTTCGCAAGTCTGATAGTCGAAACCAATAACTACAAAGGCCTAGGGGAAAAATGCACATACCTTTGTAATCGGGCGAGTTTCCACTTTCAAATGCAACAGGAATTTCTCAGGTCCGTCTATCCGTTCGCGAGATATGGGAGTTTGAAGATAAGGAATGCTTGAGAAACCATCAAAATTTACGCAAGTCTGATACTCGAAACCAATAACTACAATGGCCTAGGGGAAAAATGCACATACCTTTGCAATCGGGCGAGTTTCCACGTTCAGATGCAACAGGAATTTCTCGAGTTCGTCATCCCGTTCGCGAGATATGGGAGTTTGAAGGTAAGGAATGCTTGAGAAACCATCAAAATTTTCGCAAGTCTGATACTCGAAACCAATAACTACAAAGGCCTAGGGGAAAAATACACATACCTTTGTAATCGCGCGAGTTTCCACTTTCAGATGCAACAGGAATTTCTCGAGTTCGTCAATCCTTTCGCGAGATATGGGAGTTTGATATTAAGGAATGGTTGAGAAACCATCGAAATTTTCGCAGTTCTGATGCTAGAAACGAATAACTGGTGTGGCCTATGGGAAAAGTACACACACCGTTCTAATCGGGCGAGTCTCTACTTTCAGATGCAACAAGAATTTCGCGAGTCCGTCAATCCGTTCGCGAGATATGGGACTTTGAAGATAAGGAATGCTTGAGAAACCATCACAATTTACGCAAGTCTGATTCTTGAAACCAATAACTACAAAGGCCTAGGGGAAAAATGCACATACCGTTGCAATCGGGCGAGTTTCCACATTCAGATGCAACAGGAATTTCTCGAGTTCGTCAGCCCGTTCGCGAGATATGGGGGTTTGAAGTTAAGGAATGGTTGAGAAACCATCAAAATTATCGCAAGTCTGATACTCGAAACCAATAACTACAATGGCCTAGGGGAAAAATACACATACCTTTGTAATCGGGCGAGTTTCCACTTTCAGATGCAACGGGAATTTCTCGAGTTCGTCAATCCTTTCGCGAGATATGGGAGTTTGATATTAAGGAATGGTTGAGAAACCATCGAAATTTTCGCAGTTCTGATGCTAGAAACGAATAACTGGTGTGGCCTATGGGAAAAGTACACACACCGTTCTAATCGGGCGAGTCTCTACTTTCAGATGCAACAAGAATTTCGCGAGTACGTCAATCCGTTCGCGAGATATGGGAGTTTGAAGATAAGGAATGGTTGAGAAACCATCAAAATTTTCGCAAGTCTGATACTCGAAACCAATAACTACAATGTCTTAGGGGCAAAATACACATGCCGTT
Source organism: Ptiloglossa arizonensis (assembly GCF_051014685.1). Taxonomy (NCBI): domain Eukaryota; kingdom Metazoa; phylum Arthropoda; class Insecta; order Hymenoptera; family Colletidae; genus Ptiloglossa; species Ptiloglossa arizonensis. The sequence goes on along the minus strand of NW_027478456.1, from coordinate 732,636 downwards.
GTAATCGGGCGAGTTTCTGCTTTCAGATGCAACAGGAATTTCTCGAGTTCGTCAATCCGTTCGCGAGATATCGGAGTTTGAAGTTAAGGAATGGTTGAGAATCCTTCTAAATTTTCGCTAGTCTGATACTCGAAACCAATAACTACTATGGCCTAGGGGTAAAGTACACTCACAATTGTAATCGGGCGAGTTTCTACTTTCTGATACAAGAGGAATTTCTCGAGTTCGTCAATGCGTTCGCGAGATATGGGAGTTTGAAGTTAACGAATGGTTGAGAAATCATCGAAATTTTCGGAGGTCTGATACTCGAATCCAATAACTACTATGGCCTAGGGGAAAAATACACATACCGTTCTAATCGGGCGAGTTTCTGCTTTCAGATGCAACAGGAATTTCTCGAGTTCGTCAATGCGTTCGCGAGATATGGGAGTTTGAAGTTAAGGGATGGTTGAGAAATCATCAAAATTTTCACATGTCTGATACTCGAATCCAGTAACTACAATGGCCTAGGGGAAAAATACACATACCCTTGTAATCGTGCGAGTTTCCACTTTCAGATGCAACAGGAATTTCTCGAGTTCGTCAATGCGTTCGCGAGATATGGGAGTTTGAGGTTAAGGAATGGTTGAGAAATCATCAAAATTTTCGCATGTCTGAAACTCGAATCCAATAAATACTAGGGCCTAGGGCAAAAATACACATACCGATGTAATCGGGCGAGTTTCTGCTTTCAGATTCAATAGGAAATTCTCGAGTTCGTCAATCCGTTCGCGAGATATGGCTGTTTGATGTTAAGGAATGGTTGAGAAACCATCAAAATTTTCGCAAGTCTGATACTCGAAACCAGTAACTACAATGGCCTAGGGGAAAAATACACATACCCTTGTAATCGGGTGAGTTTCCACTTTCAGGTGCAATAGGAAATTCTCGAGTTTTTCAATCCGTTCGCGAGATATGGAAGTTTGAAATTAAGGAATGATTGAGAAACCATCAAAATTTTCGCAAGTCTGATACTCGAAACCAATAACTACTATGGCCTAGGGCAAAAATGCACATACTGTTGAAATCGGGCGAGTTTCTGCTTTCAGATGCAACTGGAATTTCTCGAGTTCGTCATTCCGTTCGCGAGATATGGGAGTTTGAAGTTGAGGAATGGTTGAGAAACCTTCAAAATTTTCGTTGGTCTGATACTCGAAACCAATAACTGGAATGGCACAGGGGAAAAGTACACACACCATTGTAATCGGGCGAGTTTCTACTTTCAGATGCAACAGGAATTTCTCGAGTTCGTCAATCCGTTCGTGAGATATGGGAGTTTGAAGTTAAACAATGGTTGAGACACCATCAAAATTTTCGCAAGTCTGATACTCGAAACCAGTAACTACTATGGCCTAGGGCAAAAATGCACATCCCGTTGAAATCGGACGAGCTTCTGATTTCAGATGCAATAGGAATTTCTCGAGTTCGTCATTCCGTTCGCGAGATATGGGAGTTTGAAGTTAAGAAATGGTTGAGAAACCTACAAAATTTTCGTTGGTCTGATACTCGAAACCAATAACTACAATGGCCTTGGGGAAAAATACACATACCGTTCTAATCGGGCGAGTTTCTGCTTTCAGATGCAACAGGAATTTCTCGAGTTCGTCAATGCGTTCGCGAGATATGGGAGTTTGAAGTTAAGGGATGGTTGAGAAATCATCAAAATTTTCACTTGTCTGATACTCGAATCCAGTAACTACAATGGCCTAGGGGAAAAATACACATACCCTTGTAATCGTGCGAGTTTCCACTTTCAGATGCAACAGGAATTTCTCGAGTTCGTGAATCCGTTCGCGAGATATGGGAGTTTGAAGTTAAGGGATGGTTGAGAAATCATCAAAATTTTCACATGTCTGATACTCGAATCCAGTAACTACAATGGCCTAGGGGAAAAATACACATACCTTTGTAATCGGGTGAGTTTCCACTTTCAGATGCAATAGAAAATTCTCGAGTTTGTCAATCCGTTCGCGAGATATGGAAGTTTGAAATTAAGGAATGATTGAGAAACCATCAAAATTTTCGCAAGTCTGATACTCGAAACCAATAACTACTATGGCCTAGGGCAAAAATGCACATACCGTTGAAATCGGGCGAGTTTCTACTTTCAGATGCAACAGGAATTTCTCGAGTTCGTCAATCCGTTCGCGAGATATGGGAGTTTGAAGTTAAGGAATGGTTGAGAAACCATCAAAATTTTCGCAAGTCTGATACTCGAATACCAATAACTACTATGGCCTAGGGCAAAAATGCACATACCGTTGAAATCGGGCGAGCTTCTGATTTCAGATGCAACAGGAATTTCTCGAGTTCGTCAATCCGTTCGCGAGATATGGGAGTTTGAAGTTAAGGAATGGTTGAGAAACCAACAAAATTTTCGCATGTCTGAAACTCGAAACCAATAACTACAATGGCCTAGGGGAAAAATGCACATACCTTTGTAATCGGGCGAGTTTCCACTTTCAGATGCAACAGGAATTTCTAGAGTTCGTCAATGCGTTCGCGAGATATGGGAGTTTGAGGTTAAGGAATGGTTGAGAAATCATCAAAATTTTCGCATGTCTGAAACTCGAATCCAATAAATACTATGGCCTAGGGCAAAAATACACATACCGATGTAATCGGGCGAGTTTCTGCTATCAGATGCAATAGGAAATTCTCGAGTTCGTCAATCCGTTCGCGCGATATGGCAGTTTGATGTTAAGGAATGCTTGAGAAACCATCAAAATTTTCGCAAGTCTGATACTCGAAACCAGTAACTACAATGGCCTAGGGGAAAAATACACATACCTTTGTAATCGGGTGAGTTTCCACTTTCAGATGCAATAGGAAATTCTCGAGTCTGTCAATTCGTTCGCGAGATATGGGAGTTTGAAGTTAAGGAATGCTTGAGAAACCATCATAATTTTCGCAAGTCTGATACTCGAAACCAATAACTACAATGGCCTAGGGGAAAAATGCACATACCTTTGTAATCGGGCGAGTTTCCACTTTCAGATGCAACAGGAATTTCTCGAGTTCGTCAATGCGTTCGCGAGATATGGGAGTTTGAGGTTAAGGAATGGTTGAGAAATCATCAAAATTTTCGCATGTCTGAAACTCGAATCCAATAAATACTATGGCCTAGGGCAAAAATACACATACCGATGTAATCGGGCGAGTTTCTGCTATCAGATGCAATAGGAAATTCTCGAGTTCGTCAATCCGTTCGCGAGATATGGCAGTTTGATGTAATAAGGAATGATTGAGAAACCATCAAAATTTTCGCAAGTCTGATACTCGAAAACAATAACTACTATGGCCTAGGGCAAAAATGCGCATACCATTGAAATCGGGCGAGTTTCTGATTTCAGATGCAACAGGAATTTCTCGAGTTCGTCATTCCGTTCGCGAGATATGGGAGTTTGAAGTTAAGAAATGGTTGAGAAACCTACAAAATTTTCGTTGGTCTGATACTCGAAACCAATAACTACAATGGCCTAGAGCAAAAATACACGTACTGTTGTAATCGGGCGAGTTTCTGCTTTCAGATGCAATAGGAAATTCTCAAGTTCGTAAACCCGTTCGCGAGATATGGGAGTTTGAAGTTAAGAAATGATTGAGAAACCATCAAAATTTTCACATGTCTGATACTCGAATCCAGTAACTACAATGGCCTAGGGGAAAAATACACATACCTTTGTAATCGTGCGAGTTTCTACTTTCAGATGCAACAGGAATTTCTCGAGTTCGTCATTCCGTTCGCGAGATATGGGAGTTTGAAGTTAAGGAATGGTTGAGAATCCATCAAAATTTTCGCAAGTCTGATACTCGAAACCAATAACTAAAAAGGCCTAGGGGAAAAATACACACACCGTTGTAATCGGGCGAGATTCTACTTTCACATGCAACAGGAATTTCTCGAGTACGTCAATGCGTTCGCGAGATATGGGAGTTTGAAGTTAAGGAATGGTTGAGAAACCATCAAAATTTTCGCTGGTCAAATACTCGAAACCAATAACTACTATGGCCTAGGGTAAAAATACACATAACTTTGTAATCGGGCGAGTTTCCACATTCAGATGCAACAGGAATTTCTCGAGTTCGTCATTCCGTTCGCGAGATATGGGCGTTTGAAGTTAAGGACCGGTTGAGAAACCATCACAATTTTCGCAAATCTGATACTCGAAACCAATAACTACTATGGTCTAGGTCAAAAATACACGTACCGTTGTAATCGGGCGAGTTTCTGCTTTCAGATGCAATAGGAAATTCTCGAGTTCGTCAATCCGTTCGCGAGATATGGGAGTTTGAAGTTAAGGAATGGTTGAGAAACCATGAGAATTTTCGCAAGTCTGATACTCGAAACCAATAACTACAATGGCCTAGAGAAAAAATACACGTACCGTTGTAATCGGGCGAGTTTTCGCTTTCAGATGCAATAGGAATTTCTCGAGTTCGTCATTCCGTTCGCGAGATATGGGAGTTTGAAGTTAAGGAATGCTTGAGAAACCATCATAATTTTCGCAAGTCTGATACTCGGAACCAGTAACTACAATGGCCTAGGGGAAAAATACACATACCATTGAAATCGGGCGAGTTTCTGCTTTCAGATGCAACAGGAATGTCTCGAGTTCGTCATTCCGTTCGCGAGATATGGGAGTTTGAAGTTGAGGAATGGTTGAGAATCCTTCAAAATTTTCGTTGGTCTGATACTCGAAACCAATAACTGGAATTGCATAGGGGAAAAGTACACACACCATTGTAATCGGGCGAGTTTCTACATTCAGATGCAAGAGGAATTTCTCGAGTTCGTCAATCCGTTCGCGAGATATGGGAGTTTGAAGTTAAGGAATGGTTGAGAAACCATCAAAATTTTCGCAAGTCTGATTCTCGAAACCAATAACTACAATGGCCTAGGGGAAAAATACGCCTACCGTTGTAAACGGGCGAGTTTCTACTTTCACATGCAACAGGAATTTCTCCAGTTCGTCAATCCGTTCGCGAGATATGGGAGTTTGAAGTTATGGAATGGTTGAGAAATCATCAAAATTTTCGCATGTCTGATACTTGAAACCAATAACTACAAAGGCCTAGGGGAAAAATACGCACACCGTTCTAATCGGGCGAGTTTCTACTTTCACATGCAACAGGAATTTCTCGAGTACGTCAATGCGTTCGAGAGATATGAGAGTTTGAAGTTAAGGAATGGTTGAGAAATCATCAAAATTTTCGCATGTCTGATAATCGAATCCAATAACTACTATGGCCAAGGGCAAAAATATACATACCGTTGTAGTCGGGCGAGTTTCTGCTTTCAGATGCAACAGGAATTTCTCGAGTTCGTCAATGCGTTCGCGAGATATGGGAGTTTGAGGTTAAGGAATGGTTGAGAAATCATCAAAATTTTCGCATGTCTGAAACTCGAATCCAATAAATACTAGGGCCTAGGGCAAAAATACACATACCGATGTAATCGGGCGAGTTTCTGCTTTCAGATTCAATAGGAAATTCTCGAGTTCGTCAATCCGTTCGCGAGATATGGCTGTTTGATGTTAAGGAATGGTTGAGAAACCATCAAAATTTTCGCAAGTCTGATACTCGAAACCAGTAACTACAATGGCCTAGGGGAAAAATACACATACCCTTGTAATCGGGTGAGTTTCCACTTTCAGGTGCAATAGGAAATTCTCGAGTTTTTCAATCCGTTCGCGAGATATGGAAGTTTGAAATTAAGGAATGATTGAGAAACCATCAAAATTTTCGCAAGTCTGATACTCGAAACCAATAACTACTATGGCCTAGGGCAAAAATGCACATACTGTTGAAATCGGGCGAGTTTCTGCTTTCAGATGCAACTGGAATTTCTCGAGTTCGTCATTCCGTTCGCGAGATATGGGAGTTTGAAGTTGAGGAATGGTTGAGAAACCTTCAAAATTTTCGTTGGTCTGATACTCGAAACCAATAACTGGAATGGCACAGGGGAAAAGTACACACACCATTGTAATCGGGCGAGTTTCTACTTTCAGATGCAACAGGAATTTCTCGAGTTCGTCAATCCGTTCGTGAGATATGGGAGTTTGAAGTTAAACAATGGTTGAGACACCATCAAAATTTTCGCAAGTCTGATACTCGAAACCAGTAACTACTATGGCCTAGGGCAAAAATGCACATCCCGTTGAAATCGGACGAGCTTCTGATTTCAGATGCAATAGGAATTTCTCGAGTTCGTCATTCCGTTCGCGAGATATGGGAGTTTGAAGTTAAGAAATGGTTGAGAAACCTACAAAATTTTCGTTGGTCTGATACTCGAAACCAATAACTACAATGGCCTTGGGGAAAAATACACATACCGTTCTAATCGGGCGAGTTTCTGCTTTCAGATGCAACAGGAATTTCTCGAGTTCGTCAATGCGTTCGCGAGATATGGGAGTTTGAAGTTAAGGGATGGTTGAGAAATCATCAAAATTTTCACTTGTCTGATACTCGAATCCAGTAACTACAATGGCCTAGGGGAAAAATACACATACCCTTGTAATCGTGCGAGTTTCCACTTTCAGATGCAACAGGAATTTCTCGAGTTCGTCAATGCGTTCGCGAGATATGGGAGTTTGAGGTTAAGGAATGGTTGAGAAATCATCAAAATTTTCACATGTCTGAAACTCGAATCCAATAAATACTAGGGCCTAGGGCAAAAATACACATACCGATGTAATCGGGCGAGTTTCTGCTTTCAGATTCAATAGGAAATTCTCGAGTTCGTCAATCCGTTCGCGAGATATGGCTGTTTGAAGTTAAGAAATGGTTGAGAAACCTACAAAATTTTCGTTGGTCTGATACTCGAAACCAATAACTACAATGGCCTAGGGGAAAAATACGCATACCGTTCTAATCGGGCGAGTTTCTGCTTTCAGATGCAACAGGAATTTCTCGAGTTCGTGAATCCGTTCGCGAGATATGGGAGTTTGAAGTTAAGGGATGGTTGAGAAATCATCAAAATTTTCACATGTCTGATACTCGAATCCAGTAACTACAATGGCCTAGGGGAAAAATACACATACCTTTGTAATCGGGTGAGTTTCCACTTTCAGATGCAATAGAAAATTCTCGAGTTTGTCAATCCGTTCGCGAGATATGGAAGTTTGAAATTAAGGAATGATTGAGAAACCATCAAAATTTTCGCAAGTCTGATACTCGAAACCAATAACTACTATGGCCTAGGGCAAAAATGCACATACCGTTGAAATCGGGCGAGTTTCTACTTTCAGATGCAACAGGAATTTCTCGAGTTCGTCAATCCGTTCGCGAGATATGGGAGTTTGAAGTTAAGGAATGGTTGAGAAACCATCAAAATTTTCGCAAGTCTGATACTCGAATACCAATAACTACTATGGCCTAGGGCAAAAATGCACATACCGTTGAAATCGGGCGAGCTTCTGATTTCAGATGCAACAGGAATTTCTCGAGTTCGTCATTCCGTTCGCGAGATATGGGAGTTTGAAGTTAAGAAATGGTTGAGAAACCATCAAAATTTTCGCTGGTCTGATACTCGAAACCAGTAACTACTACGGTCTAGGTCAAAAATACACGTACCGTTGTAATCGGGCGAGTTTCTGCTTTCAGATGCAACAGGAATTTCTCGAGTTCGTCAATGCGTTCGCGAGATATGGGTGTTTGAAGTTAAGGAATGGTTGAGAAATCATCGAAATTTTCGCAGGTCTGATACTCGAATCCAATAACTACTATGGCCTAGGGGAAAAATACACATGCCGTTGTAATCAGGTTAGTTTCTACTTTCAGATGCAACAGGAAATTCTCGAGTTCGTCAATCCGTTCGCGAGATATGGAAGTTTGAAGTTAAGTAATGGTTGAGAAACCATCAAAATTTTCGCAAGTCTGGTACTCGAAACCAATAACTACAATAGCATAGGGGAAAAATACACATGCCGTTGTAATCGGGCGAGTTTCTACTTTCACATGCAACAGGAATTTCTCGAGTTCGTCAATCCGTTCGCGAGATATGGGAGTTTGAAGTTAAGGAATGGTTGAGAATCCATCAAAATTTTCGCTGGTCTGATACTCGAAACCAATAACTGGAATGGCCTAGGGGTAAAGTACACACACCTTTGTAATCGGGCGAGTTTCTACTTTCAGATACATTGATTGTCTACCAGCTTCCCGGGCGCCAAGTGCGCAAGCTGTGTCGTACCAAGGCTTTCGCCTAAACCGAACGGTGTTGGGGCTAGCTTGCAACCGCTGCCAGGGGTCACGCACGTAGATGTTTTGTGCGGCGGGGCTCGGAAAAACCCCTCCTTCACCGCTCAGGATCATCAGGAGAGTAGACTGTCCCGCTAGGGAAGTGATCTACTTAGTCATCTCGCCAGTGATTCTATGCGAGCACAGTGATCAGTAGCGTGACGTATCCAGCGGGGGCCACGGGGAGGCGAGATCACTAGCTAGAGGCTCAGTCTCGTACGGGCTCGCGGATCTTTGAGCGAGTGTTTGACGTCGGGTGCCGTAGCACCCGGTGTCACCCGTCATGGCACACTTCTTCCTGATGGAAGCAGTGCCCGTGATACCATGTCCGGGGGCTGGTCTCTGCTGTAAGAAGGCTGTTATGTCTTATTTCTATTTTGTTATATGGCGTTGCGGTTACCTTGTCTCTCGGGATCCCATTGCTCTGGTTGCGAAGGTGTGCAGTAGGTGATACGTGTCCTTACGCGTTAGTTCCGGCAGTGTGCAGGGCCATTGGATGTTGGCTCGGGTAACGTTATCTCTCAGTGTCTTTCGTTCCTCGTCGTGGTTAGGGCAGTGGAAGATGACGTGTTTTACTGTGTCTCTTTGTCCACAGCTGCATATGTCGTCGTCACAGATGCCGAGTTTGTGTAGTTTTTCCTTTATTTTACCGTGTACGGTCAGGAGTTGCATAGTATAGAAATTTGGCTTTATCCATGTTGCCTTTATTCTTTGCTGTACGTCGTCGAAGAACTCGAACGTACTTCTTCCTTTGGTTGTGTGTTTCCAGTTTGTTTGGCATGTGTCAATGGTTTGTGCTTTTATTTGTGCCTTTATCTGGTTGATTTTTACTTTATCCGGTTCGCCTTCCAATGGTGTGAACTGGAGTTGTCCTATTGTGAATTCTTCGTTGTGTTTTAGGTGATACAGTGCTTTCCTTTCGGTGAGGAGCAGTTCTATTGGGGTGACTCCCGCGAGCAGGGTAAGGGCATCCGTTGATACGTTTCTATATGCTTTTGTGGCTCGTAAGAGAGCTTGCCTTTGTGCCTGTTTTAGTTTCTTGATGTGCCACGTGTTTATGCGGTCGCTCCATCCCGCTGCGGCGTATGTGATTATCGGTTCGAAAATTCCCTTGTATAGTGTTAGCATGCACTTGTAGTTTAGTCCCCATTGGGACTTTGCCACGTGTGCAAGTTTGTTGAACACTTTTTTACTTTTCTCGGTTATGTGGTTTATGTGAGGTGTTATGTTCAGCCTCGTTCCGAGGTGGACTCCCAGATACTTGGCAACTGCTACCATTCTCAGGGATTTTTGTTCTATCTTGACTGTGGGTGGTCGTCTAATGTCCAGGAAGCCTTTAAGGAGGAGCATTTCGGATTTTGTTTGTGACAACTGGAGTTTGTGTTTTTTACACCATTGGATGATGGCTTGTGTGACGTTGTTTGCTTTTTCTTCTATTGTTTTTCTGGCGTTTCCTGACACCAGGACCAGTAGATCGTCGGCGTAGGCTATGGGTTCGTGTCCAAGGCATTTGATGCTGCTGATGATTTCGTCAAAGATCAGGTTCCAGAAGTTTGGGCCGAGTATGGAGCCCTGAGGGCATCCTTTGGTGACTTCCTTTTCAATGAAAGTATAGTTATTTGTTATTCTTACGGTTCTTCGCGCGAGGTAGTCTTTTATCAGTAGATACAGATTCCTGGGGCATTCACGGAGTTTTAAATTTGTCAGTATGCTTGGCCACCATACGCTGTCAAAAGCGCTCGAAATGTCAAACAGTAGCCCAACCACGTATTTGTGGTTGGAGCTGTTGACCACGTGGCGCATGGCTACCAGGGCATCTTCTGTGGATTTGCCTTTCTTGAAGCCGAATTGTCTGTCTGCTGTGAGCGGGTGGTTGTGCAATAAGTTGGTGAGTCTGTTTGCTATCAATTTTTCTAAGACTTTACTTAGTATTGGCAGCAAGCAGATTGGTCTGTATGAAGCTGGGTTCGTTTTGTCCTTGTCCTCTGACTTGAGTAGGATTTTGATGACGCCTTGTTTCCACTTTTGAGGAAAGACGCCTTGCTTTAGGCATTCGTTCATGAGAGCTGTGGTTTTGGTTCCTATACAGGGCCATGCTTTCTTTATTATTTCAGCTTCTAAAAGGTCCAATCCAGGGGCTTTCTTATTTTTAAGAAGGTGAATTATCTTTTCGATTTCTGCTATTTCGAATGGCGGTGTGTCCTCTGTGTCTGGAGGTGTTTCAACATTTCTGCGGGTGGCTCTATGCCACTGTGTTTCTGCCGACGGGTCGTCGTCCGGGATTAGTGTTTGAAGCAGGGCGTGTGACGTCGTTTCCCATGACAAGGTCTGGGCGCCCTGGTACTTTACTGTTTCACAGGCTTTTTCCGGTTGTATCTTGTGCGTTTGCAGTTTGTAGATGATGCCCCACGGATCTGCGTTTCCCTCCTTAGTTACGAATTTTCTCCAGCTTTGTAGTTTTGTTTTCCGTATGCAGGCTATGTATTTGTTTCTGAGTGTCCTGTAGTCCTTCCTCAATGTTTCCCGACGGTGTTCGAGAACTGTATCCTGATATGCTCGTCGCGCGCGTCGTACTTCCGTTTTCAGTGTTGTAAGTTCGCTGTTCCACCATGGAACAGATTTGGGGAATTGTTTCTTTTTTGGTATTGCAGTATCGCACACAGTTTTTAAGGTTTGTTGTATGAATTTTGTTTGCTCTTCTACGTTGCTATTGTCCGGATTAGTCTCCTCGGGTGAAGCCTCGTTTATCTTCTGGCTGATAATTGATTTCAGTTTCTGCCAGTTTGCCCTTTTTATGTTGTACCTGGTTTCTCTTGTTGGGCAGTTCGTTGGTGTTGATGTTTCTATGGTGAATGTAATAAGGTTATGGTCACTGGTGGTTAGTCCTGAGTGTACATTCCAGTTTTTGATCCTCTTGTAGCACGATGTGCTCGCCAGGGTTATGTCGATGTTTGATTTGCCACGGCTGTTGTCGAAAGTGCATGTGTCGGATCGTTCATTTATGATATATAGATTATGTTGGGCTATGAAGTTTTCGAGGCTCTCGCCTCTTTCGTCTGTTGAGTCGCTGTGCCAAAGTGGAGATTTTGCGTTTGCGTCGATGCTGAGGACTACGTTGCATCCTTTTAGGTGTTGGAGGATTTTGTCCAGGTGCCGGAGATATGGTTCGATTCTGTCACAGAATTGGAAGTACGCGCTTACAACATATAACTTTAGGTTCATTACTGTGATTTCGGCGCAGACACAGTGTGTGTTGCAGAGTTGTTCTGTTTTTACCACTGTGTATTCGCTATTTCGGATTGCAATTGCTGCTTTTACAGTGTCCCGTGTAGCAATGTTTGTGAATCGTTTGGTGTCGGTTATTATTTTGGTGTGTAGACCTAAGCCCGCGATGTTGTTTCTATAGCTGTATGGTTCTTGTATGGTGATGATGTCTATGCTCTTGTCGTTAGCCGTCTGTCTAATTTCGTCGATAACTGGTCTTGAATTTTGGCCATTAATTTGTGCCAGTCGCACTTTGAGAGTTCCAGGAACTCCATGTCTATTGGTTCTATTTTCCATAGTCGATTTTTGAGAGGTATGTTTCTATGGCGTTCCTGTAGGCGGCGCAATTTGGGGACCTCGATGAGTGGTCATGTGGCTGTTTCGCCCGTTTACAGGCTATGCATGATGGTTTCTGAGTTGTTTTTGGACATGATTTATAGGAATGTGTCGTGGGTCGCTTTGCAAAATTTAGCTATGTGCCCAAATGCTTGGCACTTGTAGCATCTGCTGACCGCAATGTAGTCCTGGATGTGGCAGGCGCTCCATCCTATGTAGTCCTGGTGTGACCTCGACAATCCAGGTTACGGTTTCCTTTGCTCTGTTTCCTGTTTTGAATAACAACTTAAATCCTTCCGCATATTTGGATTTCGGTATGCTATCAAGATTTTGCATCCAGATGGCTGCTAGTATTTCCTTCTCTGTTAGGTCTTTGGATACATTATATATTGCCATTCTGGGATTCCTTTTTGTAGGTTGCCCAACCGACAGTCCAGCTTTGCCTAATTTGTCGCTCTTGAGAAGGTTTTGCATATCCTCCTTAGTTTCGGTTTCAATAAGTACACCACTATTGTTTATTTTTCTGAGGTTTCTTATTTTGAGCTTGTCTTTCGCCGGTGCGACATTTGCGATTATGGTTTTCTTGGTTTCGTCACTGTTTTGAATTTTGCTATTTTCCTGCGGGAATACCGTTAGTACGTGTTTTGGTGTTCTGGCGGTCTGTTGCTGGACTAAGTTTGACCGCATTTTCGCTTTTTCTGCGTAGGTAACCGGTGGCTTCGCGGGGAGGCAGTCGCGTTCGGCAATTTTCTCCACGGCTCCGCGTATACTGTTATTCAGCTGCTCTAGTTTATCTTCTATGTTTTCCTTTTTTTGAAGCTTCGTCTTCAGGGCGCTATTCTCTTCTTGCATTTTTTGGAATAGCTTGCAACATTCTGTGGCCTTTCTTTTAATGTACTTTAGGTCTCTTGAAGTTGCTTCACCGTTGAGGCCTTTGCAGAAATTGAGTAACTCCTCCGCGGGTGACGCATGTACTCTCGTAGCTATTCCACCCTCTTCGTCGGAGCTGCACAATGTGTGCTTTTTTTGTCTTCTAACGGAGTGGAAGTTTTCGGAGTCAGAGTTGTTTCTGTTCTCCTCCTTCCGTTTCCGGGAGTTGCATCTGGTGGCCATATTCTCGTCGGTATCCCGATCCATAATTGGTCGGGTGAGGTCTCGATCACCTGACCGACCAATAGCGGAGACGCTGGTACTCCGCACCGACCAATGAGGGCGCCGCCCGGGCCCCACGGTCAGCCAATGAGGTGCGGCGTAATGGCCGCTACGCGGCGTCGGTGGCGTGCCTCGCTTCGAGGTTAGGTTTCCTAGGAAATCTTTGACACCGTTAAACACTATGTGTTATGGCACTAAACACTGTAATTATTATCACAGATTGTTCCTCTCGTTTAGTTCTCCAAGAAGAGTGTCCACACATAAACTTTGGTTCACTTTTATCCACTTAAAAACACAGTTTTTCAAAGAGCGGCATGCGACGCGTTCGCACAGGTCGCGGCCATCTTGAAAAAGTGAAGTCAACTTTCAGATACAGTAGGAATTTTTCGAGTTCGTCAATGCGTTCGCGAGATATGGGTGTTTGAAGTTAAGGAATGGTTGAGAAGTCATCAAAATTTTCGCAAGTCTGATACTCGAAAACAATAACTACAATGGCCTGGGGCAAAAATACACATGCCGTTGTAATCGTGCGAGTTTCTACTTTCACATGCAACAGGAATTTATCGAGTACGTCATTCCGTTCGCGAGATATTAGAGTTTGAAGTTAAGGAATTGTTGAGAAACCATCAAAATTTTCGCTGGACTGATACTCGAAACCAATAACTGGAATGGCCTAGGGGAAAAGTACACACACCATTGTAATCGGCCGAGTTTCTACTTTCAGATGCAACAGGAATTAATCGAGTTCGTCAACCAGTACGCGAGATATGGGAGTTTGAAGTTAAGGAATGGTTGAGAAATCATCAAAATTTTCGCATGTCTGATACTCGAATCCAATAACTACTATGGCCTAGGGCAAAAATACACATGCCGTTGTAATCGTCCGAGTTTCTACTTTCAGATGCAACAGGAATTTATCGAGTACCTCAATGCGTTCGCGAGATATGGGAGTTTGAAGTTAACGAATGGTTGAGAAATCATCGAAATTTTCGCAGGTCTGATACTCGAATCCAATAACAACTATGGCCTAGGGGAAAAATACACATGCCGTTGTAATCGTGCGAGTTTCTACTTTCAGCTGCAACAGGAATTTCTCGAGTTCGTCAATCCGTTCGGGAGATATGGGAGTTTGAAGTTAAGGCATCATTGAGACACCATCACAATTTTCGCAAGTCTGATACTCGACACCAATAACTACAATGGCCTAGGGGAAAAATACACATACCGTTGTATTCGGGCGAGTTTCTACTTTCAGATGCAACGGGAATTTCTCGAGTTCATCAGTCCGATCGGGAGATATGGGAGTTTGAAGTTAAGGAATGATTGACAAACCATCACAATTTTCGCAAGTCTGATACTCTAAACCAATAACTACTATGGCCTAGGGCAAAAATACACGTACCGTTGTAATCGGGCGAGTTTCTGCTTTCAGATGCAATAGGTAATTCTCGAGTTCGTCAATCCGTGCGCGAGATATGGAAGATTGAAGTTAAGGAATGATTGAGAAACCATCAAAATTTTCGCAAGTCATACTCGAAACCAATATCTGGAATGGCCTAGGGGTAAATTACACCCACCATTGTAATCGGGCGAGTTTCTGCTTTCAGATGCAATAAGAAATTCTCGAGTTCGTCAATCCGTGCGCGAGATATGGAAGTTTGAAGTTAAAGAATGATTGAGAAAGCATCAAAATTTTCGAAAGTCATACTCGAAACCAATATCTGGAATGGCCTAGGGGTAAAGTACACATACCCTTGTAATCGGGCGAGTTTCTACTTTCAGATGCAACAGGAATTAATCGAGTTCGTCAATACGTTCGCGAGATATGGGAGTTTGAAGTTAAGGACTGCTTGAGAAACCATCAAAATTTTCGCAATTCTGATGCTAGAAGAGAATAACTGGAATGGCCTAGGGGTAAAGTGCACTCACCATTGTAATCGGGCGAGTTTCTACTTTCAGATACAAGAGGAATTTCTCGAGTTCGTCAATCCGTTCGCGAGAAATGGGAGTTTGAAGTTAAGGAATGGTTGAGAAACAATCAAAATTATCGCAAGTCTGATACACGAAACCAATAACAACAAAGGCCTAGGGGAAAAATACACACACCGTTGTAATCGGGCGAGTTTCTACTTTCAGATGCAACTGGAATTAATCGAGTTCGTCAACCCGTACGCGATATATGGGAGTTTGAATTTAAGGAATGGTTGAGAAATCATCAAAATTTTCGCACGTCTGATACTCGAATCCAATAACTACTATGGCCTAGGGCAAAAATACACATACCGTTGTAAACGGGCGAGTTTCTACTTTCAGATGCAACGGGATTTAATCGAGTTTGTCAACTCGTACACGATATATGGGAGTTTGAAGTTAAGGAATGGTTGAGAAACCATCAAAATTTTCGCAAGTCTGATACTCGAAAACAATAACTACAAAGGGCTAGGGTAAAAATGCACATACCATTGTAATCGGGCGAGTTTCCATTTTCAGATGCAACAGGAGTTTCTCGAGTTCGTCATTCCGTTCGCGAGATATGGGAGTTTGAAGTTAAGGAATGGTTGAAAAACCATCAAAATTTTCGCTGGTATGATACTCGAAACCAGTAACTGAAATTGCCCAGGGGTAAAGTACACTCACCATTGTAATCGGGCGAGTTTCTCCTTTCAGATACAAGAGGAATTTCTCCAGTTCGTCAATGCGTTCGCGAGATATGGGAGTTTGAAGTTAAGGAATGGTTGAGAAACCATCAAAATTTACGCAAGTCTGATACTCGAAACCAATAACTACAAAGGCCTAGGGGAAAAATACACACACCGTGGTAATCGGGCGACATTCTACTTTCACATGCAACAGGAATTTCTCGAGTACGTCAATACGTTCGCGAGATATGAGAGTTTGAAGTTAAGGAATGGTTCAGAAGCCATCCAAATTTTCGCTGGTCTGATACTCGAAACCAATAACTGGAATGGCCTAGGGGTAAAGTACACTCACCATTGTAATCGGGCGAGTTTCTACTATCACATGCAACAGGAATTAATCGAGTTCGTCAACCCGTACGCGAGATATGGGAGTTTGAAGTTAAGGAATGGTAAGAAACCATCAAAATTTTCGCTGGTCTGATACTCGAAACCAATAACTGGAATGGCCTAGGGGTAAAGTACACTCACCATTGTAATCGGGCGTGTTTCTACTTTCAGATACAAGAGGAATTTCTCGCGTTCGTCAATGCCTTCGCGAGATATGGGAGTCTGAAGTTAAAGAATGGTTGAGAAATCATCGAAATTTTCGCATGTCTGATACTCGAAACCAATAACTATAATGGCCTAGGGGAAAAATACACATACCGTTGTAATCGGGCGAGTTTATGCTTTCAGCTGCAACAGGAATCTCTCGAGTTCGTCAATCCGTTCGGGAGATAAGGGAGTTTGAAGTTAAGGAATCGTTGAGAAACCATCAAAATTTTCGCTGATCTGATACCCGAAACCAATAACTACTATGGCCTAGGGCAAAAATACATATACCTTTGTAATCGGGCGAGTTTCCACATTCAGATGCAACAGGAATTTCTCGAATTCGTCATTCCGTTCGCGAGGTATGGGAGTTTGAAGTTAAGGAATGGTTGAGAAACCATCACAATTTTCGCAAGTATGATACTCGAAACCAGTAACTACTATGGCCTAGGGCAAAAATACACGTACCGTTGTAATCGGGCGAGTTTCTGCTTTCAGATGCAACAGGAATTTTTGGAGTTCGTCAATCCGTTCGGGAGATATGGGAGTTTGAAGTTAAAGAATCGATTAGAAACCATCACAATTTTCGCAATTCTGATACTCGAAACCAATAACCACTATGGCCTAGGTCAAAAATATACGTACCGTTGTAATCGGGCGAGTTTCTACTTTCAGCTGCTAGAGGAATTTCGCGAGTTCGTCAATCCGTTCGCTAGATATGGGAGTTTGAAGGTAAGGAATGGTTGAGAAACCATCAAAATTTTCGCAAGTCTGATACTCGAAACCAATAACTACAAAGGCCTAGGGGAAAAATACATACACCGTTGTAATCGGGCGAGTTTCTACTTTCAGATACAATATGAATTTTTCGAGTTCGTCAATGCGTTCGCGAGATATGGGAGTTTGAAGTTAAGGACTGCTTGAGAAACCATCACAATTTTCGCAAGTCTGATGCTCGAAACCAATAACCACTATGGCCTAGGCCAAAAATATACGTACCGTTGTAATCGGGCGAATTTCTGCTTTCAGATGCAACAGGAATTTCTCGAGTTCGTCATTCCGTTCGCGAGATATTGGAGTTTGAAGTTAAGGAATGGTTGAGAAACCATCAAAATTTTCGCTGGTCTGATACTCGAAACCAACAACTGGAATGGCCTAGGGGAAAAACACACATACCGTTGTAATCGGGCGAGATTCTACTGTCACATGCAATAGGAAATTCTCGAGTTCGTCAATCCGTTCGCGAGATATGGGAGTTTGAAGTTAAGGAATGGTTGAGAAACCATCAAGATTTTCGCAAGTCTGATACGCGAATCCAATAACTACTATGGCCTAGGGCAAAAATACACATACCGTTGTAATCGGACGAGTTTCTGCTTTCAGATGCAATAGGATATTCTCGAGTTCGTCAATCCGTTCCCGAGATATGGGACTTTGAAGTTAAGGAAAGGTTGAGAAACCATCAAAATATTTGCTGGTCTGATACTCGAAACCAACAACTGGAATGGCCTAGGGGAAAAGTACACACACTGTTGTAATCGGGCGTGTTTCTGCTTTTGGATGCAATAGGAAATTCTCGAGTTCGTCAATCCGTTCGCGAGATATGGAAGTGTGAAAATAAGGAATGGCTGAGAAAGCATCACAATTTTCGCAAGTCTGATACTCGAAACCAATAACCACTATGGCCTAGGGCAAAAATACACATACCGTTGTAATCGGGCGAGTTTCTGCTTTCAGATACAACAGGAATTTCTGGAGTTCGTCAATGCGTTCGCGAGATATGGGAGTTTAAGTTAAGGAATGGTTGAGAAATCATCAAAATTTTCGCTGGTCTGATACTCGAAACCAATAACTGGAAAGGCCTAGGGGAAAAGAACACACACCATTGTATTCGGGCGAGTTTCTGCTTTCAGATGCAACAGGAATTTCTCGTGTTCGTCAATCCGTTCGCGAGAAATAGGGGTTTGAAGTTAAGGAATGGTTGAGAAACCATCAAAATTTTCGCAAATCTGAAGCTCGAAACCAATGACTACAATGGCCTAGGGGAAAATACACATACCGTTGTATTCGGGCGAGTTTCTACTTTCAGGTGCAACGGGAATTGCTCGAGTTCGTCAATCCGTTCGCGAGATATGGGAGTTTGAAGTTAAGGAATGATCGAGAAACCATAAAAATTTTCGCAAGTCTGATACTCGAAACCAATAACTACATTGGCCTAGGGGAAAAATACACATACCGTTGTAATCGGGCGACTTTCTACTTTCACATGCAACAGGAATTTCTCGAGTTCGTCAATCGGTTCGCCGGATATGGGAGTTTCAAGTTACGGAATGATTGAGAAACCATCAGAATTTTCGCTGGTCTGATACTCGAAACCAATAACTGGATTGGCCTAGGGGAAAAGTACACACACCATTGTAATCGGGCGTGTTTCTACTTTCAGATACAACAGGAATTTCCCGAGTTCGTCAATCCGTTCGCGAGATATGGGAGTTTGAAGTTAAGGAATGGTTGAGAGACCATCAAAATTTTCGCAAGTCTGATACGCAAATCCAATAACTGCTATGGCCTAGGTCAAAAATACACATACCGTTGTAATCGGGCGAGTTTCTGCTTCCACATGCAACAGGAATTTCTCGAGTTCGTCAATCCGTTCGCGAGATATGGGAGTTTGAATTTAAGGAATGGTTGAGAAACCATCAAAATTTTCGCTGGTCTGATACTCGAAACCAATAACTGGAATGGCCTAGGGGAAAAGTATACACACCATTGTGTTCGGGCGAGTTTGTGCTCGCAGATGCAACAGGAATTTTTCCAGTTCGTCAATCCGTTCGCGAGATATGGGAGTTTGAAGTTAAGGAATGGTTGAGAAACCATCACAATTTTCGCAAGTTTGATACTCGAAACCAATAACCACTATGGCCTAGGGCAAAAATACACATACCGTTGTAATCGGGCGAGTTTCTGCTTTCAGATGCAATAGGAAATTCTCGAGTTCGTCAATCCGTTCGCGAGATATGGGAGTTTGAAGTTAAGGAATGATTGAGAAACCACAAAAATTTTCGCAAGTCTGATACTCGAAACCAGTAACTGGAATGGCATAGGGGAAAAGTACACACACCATTGTAATCGGGCGAGTTTCTACTTTCAGATGCAAAAGGAATTTCTCGAGTTTGTCAATCCGTTCGCGAGATATGGGTGTTTGAAGTTAAGGAATGTTTGAGAAACCATCAAAATTATCGCTGGTCTGATACTCGAAACCAATGACTGGAATGGCCTAGGGGAAAAGTACACACACCATTGTATTCGGGCGAGTGTCTGCTATTAGTTGCAACAGGAATTTCTCGAGTTGGTTAATCCGTTCGCGAGAAATGGGGGTTTGAAGTTAAGGAATGGTTGAGAAACCATCACAATTTTCGCAAGTCTGATACACGAAACCAATAACTACTATGGCCTAGGGCAAAAATACACATACCCTTGTAATCGGGCGAGTTTCTGCTTCCACATGCAACAGGAATTTCTCCAGTTCGTCAATCCGTTCGCGAGATATGGGAGTTTGAAGTCAAGGAATGGTTGAGAAACCATCAAAATTTCCGCAAGTCTGATACTGGAAACCAACAACTGGAATGGCCTGGGGGAACAGTGCACACACCGTTGTATTCGGGCGAGTTTCTACTTTCACATGCAACAGGAATTTCTCGAGTTCGTCAATCGGTTCGCCGGATATGGGAGTTTCAAGTTACGGAATGATTGAGAAACCATCAGAATTTTCGCTGGTCTGATACTCGAAACCAATAACTGGATTGGCCTACGGGAAAAGTACACACACCATTGTAATCGGGCGTGTTTCTACTTTCAGATACAACAGGAATTTCTCGAGTTCGTCAATCCGTTCGCGAGGTATGGGAGTTTGAATTTAAGGAATGGTTGAGAAACCATCAAAATTTTCGCTGGTCTGATACTCGAAACCAATAACTGGAATGGCCTAGGGGAAAAGTATACACACCATTGTATTCGGGCGAGTTTGTGCTCGCAGATGCAACAGGAATTTTTCCAGTTCGTCAATCCGTTCGCGAGATATGGGAGTTTGAAGTTAAGGAATGGTTGAGAAACCATCCAATTTTTCGCAATTCTGGTGCTAGAAACGAATAACTGAAATGGCCTAGGGGAAAAGTACACATACCGTTGTAATCGGGCGAGTTTCTACTTTCAGATGCAACAGGAATTTCAGGAGTTCGTCAATGCGTTCGCGAGATATGGAAGTTTGAAGTTAAGGAATGGTTGAGAAACCATCACAATTTTCGCAAGTTTGATACTCGAAACCAATAACCACTATGGCCTAGGGCAAAAATACACATACCGTTGTAATCGGGCGAGTTTCTGCTTTCAGATGCGACAGGAATTTCTCGAGTTCGTCAATCCGTTCGGGAGAAATGGGAGTTTGAAGTTAAGGAATGGTTGAAAGAACATCAAAATTTTCGCAAGTCTGATACTCGAAACCAATAACCACTATGGCCTAGGGCAAAGATACACATACCGTTGTAATCGGGCGAGTTTCTGCTTTCAGATGCAATAGGAAATTCTCGAGTTCGTCAATCCGTTCGCGAGATATGGAAGTGTGAAGTTAAGGAATGGTTGAGAAACCATCAAAATTTTCGCTGGTCTGATACTCGAAACCAATAACTGGAATGCCCTAGGGGAAAAGTTCACACACCATTGTAATCGGGCGAGTTTCTACTATCAGATACAACAGGATTTTCTCGAGTTCGTCAATGCGTTCGCGAGATATGGGAGTTTGAAGTTAAGGAATGGTTGAGAAACCATCACAATTTTCTCAAGTTTGATACTCGAAACCAATAACCACTATTGCCTAGGGCAAAAATACACATACCGCTGTAATCGGGCGAGTTTCTGCTTTCAGATGTAATAGGAATTTCTCGAGTTCGACAATCCGTTCGCGAGATATGGAAGTTTGAAGTTAAGGACTGCTTGAGAAACCATCAAAATTTTCGCAAGTCTAATACTCGAAACCAATAATTACAAAGGCATAGGGTAAAAATGCGCATACCTTTGTAACCGGCGAGAGTCCACTTTCAGATGCAACAGGAGTTTCTCGAGTTTGTCATTCCGTTCGGGAGATAAGGGAGTTTGAAGTTAAGGAATGGTTGAGAAACCATCAAAATTTTCGCTGGTCTGATGCTCGAAACCAATAACTACTATGGCCTAGGGCAAAAACACACATCCTTTTGTAATCGGGCGAGTTTCCACATTCAGATGCAACAGGAATTTCTCGAATTCGTCATTCCGTTCGCGAGATATGGGAGTTTGAAGTTAAGGAATCGTTGAGAAACCATCACAATTTTCGTAATTCTGATACTCGAAACCAATAACTACTATGGCCAAGGGCAAAAATACGTACACCGTTGTAATCGGGCGAGTTTCTACTTTCAGATACAATAGGAATTTTTCGAGTTCGTCAATGCGTTCGCGAGATATGGGTGTTTGAAGTTAAGGAATGGTTGAGAAATCATCAACATTTTCGGAAGTCTGATACTCGAAAACAATAACTACAATGGCCTGGGGCAAAAATACACATACCGTTGTAATCGGGCGAGTTTCTGCTATCAGATGCAACAGGAATTTCTCGAGTTCGTCAATCCGTTCGAGAGAAATGGGAGTTCGAAGTTGAGGAATGGTTGAGAAACCATCAAAATTTTCGCAATTCTGATACACGAAACCAATAACTACAAAGGCCTAGGGGGAAAACCCACATATCTTTGCAATCGGGTGAGTTTCTACTTTCAGATGAAACAGGAAATTCTCGAGTTCGTCAATCCGTTAGCGAGCTATGGAAGTTTGAAGTTAAGGAATGGTTGAGAAACCATCAAAATTTTCGCAAGTCTGATTCTCGAAACCAATAACTACAAAGGCCTAGGGGGAAAACCCACATATCTTTGAAATCGGGCGAGTTTCTACTTTCAGATGAAACAGGAATTTCTCGAGTTTGTCAATCCGTTCGCGAGATACGGGAGTTTGAAGTTAAGGAATGGTTGAGAAAACATCAAGATTTTCGGAAGTCTGATACTCGAAACCAATAACTGCAATGGCCCTGGGGGAAAAATACACATACCGTTGTAATTGTGCGACTTTCTACTTTCACATGCAACAGGAATTTCTCGACTTCGTCAATCGGTTCGCCGGATACGGGAGTTTCAAGTCACGGAATGGTTGAGAAACCATCAGAATTTTCGCTGGTCTGATACTCGAAACCAATAACTGGAATGGCCTAGGGGAAAAGTACACACACCATTGTATTCGGGCGTGTTTCTACTTTCAGATTCAACAGGAAATTCTCGAGTTCGTCAATGCGTTCGCGAGATATGGGAGTTTGTAGTTAAGGAATGGTTGAGAAATCATCAAGATTTTCGCAAGTCTGTAACTCGAAACCAATAACTACAATGGCCTAGGGCAAAAATACACATACCGTTGTAATCGGGCGAGTTTCTGCTTTTAGATGCAACAGGAATTTCTCTAGTTTGTCAATCCGTTCGCGAGAAATGGGGGTTTGAAGTTAAGGAATGGTTGAGAAACCATCACAATTTTCGCACGTCTGATACTCGAAACCAATAACCACTATGGCCTAGGGCAAAAATACACATACCGTTGTAATCGGGCGAGTTTCTGCTTTCAGATGCAATAGGAAATTCTCGAGTTCGTCAATCCGTTCGCGAGATATGGGAGTTTGAAGTTAAGGAATGATTGAGAAACCATAAAAATTTTCGCAAGTCTGATACTCGAAACCAGTAACTGGAATGGCATAGGGGAAAAGTACACACACCATTGTAATCGGGCGAGTTTCTACTTTCAGATGCAACAGGAATTTCTCGAGTTTGTCAATCCGTTCGCGAGATATGGGTGTTTGAAGTTAAGGAATGTTTGAGAAACCATCAGAATTATCGCTGGTCTGATACTCGAAACCAATGACTGGAATGGCCTAGGGGAAAAGTACACACACCATTGTATTCGGGCGAGGTTCTGCTTTTAGATGCAACAGGAGTTTCTCGAGTTGGTCAATCCGTTCGCGAGAAATGGGGGTTTGAAGTTAAGGAATGGTTGAGAAACCATCACAATTTTCGCAAGTCTGATACTCGAAACCAATAACCACAAAGGCCTACGGGGAAAACCCACATATCTTTGCAATCGGGCGAGTTTCTACTTTCAGATGAAACAGGAAATTCTCGAGTTCGTCAATCCGATAGCGAGATATGGAAGTTTGAAGTTAAGGAATGCTTGAGAAACCACCAAAATTTTGGCTGGTCTGATACTCGAAACGAAGAACTGAAATGGCCTAGGGGAGAAGTACATACACCGTTGAAATGCGGCGAGTTTCTGTTTTTGGATGCAATAGGAAATTCTCGAGTTCGTCAATCCGTTCGCGAGATATGGAAGTGTGAAGATAAAGAATGGCTGAGAAACAATCAAAATTTTCGCAAGTCTGATACTCGAAACCAATAACTACAAAGGCCTAGGGGTAAAATGCACATACCGTTGTAATCGGGCGAGTTTCTACTTCCACATGCAACAGGAATTTCTCGAGTTCGTCAATCCGTTCGCGAGATATGGGAGTTTGAAGTTAAGGAATGGTTGAGAAACCATCAAAATTTTCGCAAGTCTGATACTCGAAACCAATAACTACAATGGCCTAGGGGAAAAAAAAAATACCGTTGTAATCGGGCGAGTTTCTACTTTCAGATACAACAGGAATTTCAGGAGTTCGTCAATGCGTTCGCGAGACATGGGAGTTTGAAGTTAAGGAATGGTTGAGAGACCATCAAAATTTTCGCAAGTCTGATACCCGAAACCAATAACTACAAATGTCTAGGGGAAAAATACACATACCATTGTAATCGGGCGAGTTTCTGTTTTCAGATTCAACGGGAATTTCTCGAGTTCGTCAATGCGTTCGCGAGATATGGGAGTTTGAAGTTAAGGAATGGTTGAGAAATCATCAAGATTTTCGGAAGTCTGATACTCGAAACCAATAACTGCAATGGCCTAGGGGAAAAATACACATACCGTTGTAATTGTGCGACTTTCTACTTTCACATGCAACAGGAATTTCTCGACTTCGTCAATCGGCTCGCCGGATACGGGAGTTTCAAGTTACGGAATGGTTGAGAAACCATCAGAATTTTCGCTGGTCTGATACTCGAAACCAATAACTGGAATGGCCTAGGGGAAAAGTACACACACCATTGTATTCGGGCGTGTTTCTACTTTCAGATTCAACAGGAATTTCTCAAGTTCATCAATGCGTTCGCGAGATATGGGAGTTTGTAGTTAAGGAATGGTTGAGAAATCATCAAGATTTTCGCAAGTCTGAAACTCGAAACCAATAACTATAATGGCCTAGGGCAAAAATACACATACCGTTGCAATCGGGCGAGTTTCTGCTTTCAGATGCAATAGGAAATTCTCGAGTTCGTCAATCCGTTCGCGAGATATGGGAGTTTGAAGTTAAGGAATGATTGAGAAACCATAAAAATTTTCGCAAGTCTGATACTCGAAACCAGTAACTGGTATGGCATAGGGGAAAAGTACACACACCATTGTAATCGGGCGAGTTTCTACTTTCAGATGCAACAGGAATTTCTCGAGTTTGTCAATCCGTTCGCAAGATATGGGTGTTTGAAGTTAAGGAATGTTTGAGAAACCATCAGAATTATCGCTGGTCTGATACTCGAAACCAATGACTGGAATGGCCTAGGGGAAAAGTACACACACCATTGTATTCGGGCGAGGTTCTGCTTTTAGATGCAACAGGAGTTTCTCGAGTTGGTCAATCCGTTCGCGAGAAATGGGGGTTTGAAGTTAAGGAATGGTTGAGAAACCATCACAATTTTCGCAAGTCTGATACTCGAAACCAATAACCACAAAGGCCTACGGGGAAAACCCACATATCTTTGCAATCGGGCGAGTTTCTACTTTCAGATGAAACAGGAATTTCTCGAGTTCGTCAATCCGTTCGCGAGAAATAGGAATTTGAATTTAACGAATGGTTGAGAAACCATCAAAATTTTCGCAAGTCTGATACTCGAAACCAATAACTGGAATGGCCTGGGGGAAAAGTACACACACCATTGTATTCGGGCGAGTTTCTGCTTTCTGATGCAGCAGGAATTTCTCGAGTTCGTCAATCCGTTCGCGAGAAATAGGGGTTTGCAGTTAAGGAAAGGTTGAGAAATCATCAAAATTATCGCAAGTCTGATACGCTAATCCAATAACTACTATAGCCTAGGGCAAAAATACACATACCGTTGTAATCGGGCGAGTTTCTACTTCCACATGCAACAGGAATTTCTCGAGTTCGTCAATCCGTTCGCGAGATATGGGAGTTTGAAGTTAAGGAATGGCTGAGAAAACATCAAAATTTTCGCAAGTCTGATACTCGAAACCAATAACTACAAAGGCCTAGGGGGAAAACACACATATCTTTGTAATCGGGCGTGTTTCTACTTTCAGGTGCAACAGCAATTTCTCGAGTTCGTCAATGCGTTCGCGAGATGTGGGAGTTTGAAGTTAAGGAATGGTTGAGAAATCATCAAAATTTTCGCAAATCTAATACTCGAAACCAACAATTACAAAGGCCTAGGGTAAAAATGCGCATACCTTTGTAATCGGGCGAGAGTCCACATTCAGATGCAACAGGAGTTTCTCGAGTTCGTCATTCCGTTCGGGAGATAAGGGAGTTTGAAGTTAAGGAATAGTTGAGAAACCTTCACAATTTTCGCAAGTCTGATACTCGAAACCAATAACCACTATGGCCTAGGGCAAAAATACACATACCGCTGTAATCGGGCGAGTTTCTTCTTTCAGATGCAACAGGAAATTCTCGAGTTCGTCAATCCGTTCGCGAGATATGGGAGTTTGAAGTTAAGGAATGATTGAGAAACCATAAAAATTTTCGCTGGTCTGATACTAGAAACCAATAACTGGAATGGCCTGGGGGTATAGTACACATGCCGTTGTAATCGGGCGAGTTTCTACTTTCAGATGCAACTGGAATGTCTCGAGTTCGTCATTCCGTTCGCGAGATATGGGAGTTTGAAGTTAAGGTAGGGTTGAGAAACCATCAAAATTTTCGCTGGTCTGATACTCGAAACCAATGACTGGAATGGCCTAGGGGAAAAGTACACACACCATTGTATGCGGGCGAGTTTCTGTTTTCAGATGCAACAGGAATTTCTCGAGATGGTCAATCCGTTCGCGAGAAATGGGGGTTTGAAGTTAAGGAGTTGTTGAGAAACCATCAAAATTTTCGCAATTCTGATACTCGAAACCAATAACTACAAAGGCCTAAGGGGAAAACCCACATATCTTTGCAATCGGGCGAGTTTCTGATTTCAGGAGCAACAGGAATTTCTCGAGTTGGTCAATCCGTTCGCGAGAAATGGGGGTTTGAAGTTAAGGAATGCTTGAGAAACCATCACAATTTTCGCAAGTCTGATACTCGAAACCAATAAATACTATGGCCTAGGGTAAAAATACACATACCGCTGTAATCGGGCGAGTTTCTGCTTTCAGATGCAACAGGAAATTCTCGAGTTCGTCAATCCGTTCGCGAGATATGGGAGTTTGAAGATAAGGAATGATTGAGAAACCATAAAAATGTTCGCAAGTCTGATACTCGAAACCAATAACTGGAATGGCCTAGGGGGAAAGTACACATACCATTGAAATCGGGCGAGCTTCTACTTTCAGATCCAACAAGAATTTCTCAAGTTCGTCAATCAGTTCGCGAGATATGGGAGTTTGAATTTAAGGTATGGTTGAGAAACCATCAAAATTTTCGCTGGTCTGATACTGGAAACCAATGACTGGAAAGGCCTAGGGCAAAAGTACACACACCATTGTATTCGGGCGAGTTTCTGCTTTCAGATGCAACAGGAATTTCTCGAGTTGGTCAATCCGTTCGCGAGAAATGGGGGTTTGAAGTTAAGGAATGCTAGAGAAACCATCACAATTTTCGCAAGTCTGATACTCGAAACCAATAACTACAAAGGCCTAGGGGAAAAATACATATACCGTTGTAATCGGGCGAGTTTCTACTTTCAGATGAAACAGGAATTTCTCGAGTTCGTCAATCCGTCCGCGAGATATGGGAGTTTGAAGTTAAGGAATGGTTGAGAAATCATCACAATATTCGCAAGTCTGATACTCGAAACCAATAAATACTATGGCCTAGGGCAAAAATACACATACCGCTGTAATCGGGCGAGTTTCTGCTTTCAGATGCAACAGGAAATTCTCGAGTTCGTCAATCCGTTCGCGAGATATGGGAGTTTGAAGATAAGGAATGATTGAGAAACCATAAAAATGTTCGCAAGTCTGATACTCGAAACCAATAACTGGAATGGCCTAGGGGGAAAGTACACATACCATTGAAATCGGGCGAGCTACTACTTTCAGATCCAACAAGAATTTCTCAAGTTCGTCAATCAGTTCGCGAGATATGGGAGTTTGAATTTAAGGTATGGTTGAGAAACCATCAAAATTTTCGCTGGTCTGATACTCGAAACCAATAACTGGAATGCCCTAGGGGAAAAGTTCACACACCATTGTAATCGGGCGAGTTTCTACTATCAGATACAACAGGAATTTCTCGAGTTCGTCAATGCGTTCGCGAGATATGGGAGTTTGAAGTTAAGGAATGGTTGAGAAACCATCACAATTTTCTCAAGTTTGATACTCGAATCCAATAACCACTATGGCCTAGGGCAAAAATACACATACCGTTGTAATCGGGCGGGTTTCTGCTTTCAGATGCAATAGGAATTTCTCGAGTTCGTCAATCCGTTCGCGAGATATGGAAGTTTGAAGTTAAGGACTGCTTGAGAAACCATCAAAATTTTCGCAGGTCTAATACTCGAAACCAATAATTACAAAGGCCTAGGGTAAAAATGCGCATACCATTGTAATCGGGCGAGAGTCCACTTTCAGATGCAACAGGAGTTTCTCGAGTTTGTCATTCCTTTCGGGAGATAAGCGAGTTTGAAGTTAAGGAATGGTTGAGAAACCATCAAAATTTTCGCTGGTCTGATACTCGAAACCAATAACTACTATGGCCTAGGGCAAAAACACACATACTTTTGTAATCGGGCGAGTTTCCACATTCAGATGCAACAGGAATTTCTCGAATTCGTCATTCCGATCGCGAGATATGAGAGTTTGAAGTTAAGGAATCGTTGAGAAACCATCACAATTTTCGTAATTCTGATACTCGAAACCAATAAGTACTATGGCCAAGGGCAAAAATACATACACCGTTGTAATCGGGCGAGTTTCTACTTTCAGATACAATAGGAATTTTTCGAGGTCGTCAATGCGTTCGCGAGATATGGGTGTTTGAAGTTAAGGAATGGTTGAGAAATCGTCAACATTTTCGGAAGTCTGATACTCGAAAACAATAACTACAATGGCCTAGGGGAAAAATACAAATACCGTTGTAATCGGGCGAGTTTCTACTTCCAAATACAACAGGAATTTCACGAGTTCGTCAATGCGTTCGCGAGATATGGGAGTTTGAAAAGAAGGAATAGTTGAGAAACCATCACAATTTTCGCAAGTCTGATACTCGAAACCAATAACCACTATGGCCTAGGGCAAAAATACACATACCGTTGTAATCGGGCGAGTTTCTGCTTTCAGATGCAATAGGAAATTCTCGAGTTCGTCAATCCGTTTGCGAGATATGGGAGTTTGAAGTTAAGGAATGATTGAGAAACCATCACAATTTTCGCAAGTCTGATACTCGAAACCAATAACTACAATGGCCTAGGGGAAAAATACAAATACCGTTGTAATCGGGCGAGTTTCTACTTCCACATGCAACAGGAATTTCTCGAGTTCGTCAATCCGTTCGCGAGAAAGGGGGGTTCGAAGTTAAGGAATGGTTGAGAAACCATCAAAATTTTCGCAAGTCTGATACTCGAAACCAATAACTACAATCGCCTAGGGGGAAAATACACATACCGTTGTAATCGGGCGAGTTTCTACTTTCAGATGCAACAGGAATTTCTCGCGTTCGTCAATCTGTTCGCGAGATATGGGAGTTTGAAGTTAAGGAATGGTTGAGAAACCATCAAAATTTTCGCTGGTCTGATACTCGAAACCAATGACTGGAATGCCCTAGGGGAAAAGTACACACACCATTGTAATCGGGCGTGTTTCTACTATCAGATACAACAGGAATTTCTCGAGTTCGTCAACGCGTTCGCGAGATATGGGAGTTTGAAGTTAAGGAATGTTTGAGAAACCATCACAATTTTCGCAAGTTTGATACTCGAAACCAATAACCACTATGGCCTAGGGCAAACATACACATACCTTTGTAATCGGGCGAGTTTCTTCTTTCAGATGCAATAGGAAATTCTCGAATTCGTCAATCCGATCGCGAGATATGGGTGTTTGAAGTTAAGGAATGGTTGAGAAACCATCAAAATTTTCGCGGGTCTGATACTCGAAACCATTAACTGGAATGGCCTAGGGCAAAAATACAAATACCGTTGTAGTCGGGCGAGTTTCTGCTTTCAGATGCAATAGGAAATTCTCGAGTTCGTCAATCCGATCGCGAGATATGGAAGTTTGAAGTTAAGGAATGGTTGAGAAACCATCAAAATTTTCGCTGGTCTGATACTCGAAACCAATAACTGGAATGGCCTAGGGGAAAAGTACACACACCATTGTAATCGGGCGAGATTCTACTTTCAGGTGCAACAGGAATTTCTCGAGTTCGTCAATCCGTTAGCGAGATATGGAAGTTTGAAGTTAAGGAATGCTTGAGAAACCACAAAAATTTTGGCTGGTCTGATAATCGAAACCAACAACTGGAATGGCCTAGGGGAAAAGTACACACACCGTTGAAATCGGGCGAGTTTCTGCTTTCAGATGCAATAGGAAATTCTCGAGTTCGTCAATCCGTTCGCGAGATATGGGAGTTTGAAGTTAAGGAATGGTTGAGAGACCATCAAAATTTTCGCTAGTCTGATACTCGAAACCAATCACTACAAAGGCCAAGGGGAAAAATACACATACCGTTGTAATCGGGCGAGTTTCTACTTCCACATGCAACAGGATTTTCTCAAGTTCGTCAATCCGTTCGTGGGATATGGGAGTTTGAAGTTAAGGGATGGTGGAGAAACCATAAAAATTTTCGCAAGTCTGATACTCGAAACCAATATCTGGAATGGCCTAGGGGAAAAGTACACACACCGTTGTAATCGGGCGAGTTGCTG
Organism: Ptiloglossa arizonensis; assembly: GCF_051014685.1. NCBI lineage: Eukaryota > Metazoa > Arthropoda > Insecta > Hymenoptera > Colletidae > Ptiloglossa > Ptiloglossa arizonensis. The sequence continues at coordinate 702,086 of NW_027478456.1, read as the reverse complement.
CTTTCAGATGCAATAGGAAATTCTCGAGTTCGTCAATCCGTTCGCGAGATATGGGGGTTTGAAGTTAAGGAATGGTTGAGAAACCATCAAAATTTTCGCAAGTCTGATACTCGAAACCAATAACTACAATGGCCTAGGGGAAAAATACACATACCGTTGTAAACGGGCGAGTTTCTGCTTTCAGATGCAACTGGAATTTCTCGAGTTCGTCCATCCGTTCGCGAGATATGGGCGTGTGAAGTTAAGGAATGGTTGAGAAACCATCAAAATTTTCGCAGGTCTGATACTCGAAACCAATAAGTGGAATGGCCTAGGGAAAAAGTACACACACCATTTTAATCGGGAGAGTTTCTACTTTCAGATACAACAGGAATTTCTAGAGTTCGTCAATCCGTTCGCGAGACATGGGGGTTTGAAGATAAGGAATGGTTGAGAAACCATCAAAATTTTCGCTGGACTGATACTCGAAGCCAACAACTGGAATGGCCTAGGGGAAAAGTACACACACCGTTGTAATCGGGCGAGTTTCTGCTTTCAGATGCAATAGGAAATTCTCGAGTTCGTCAATCCATTCGCGAGATGTGGAAGTTTGATGTTAGGGAATGCTTGAGAAACCACTAAAATTTTCGCTGGACTGATACTCGAAGCCAACAACTGGAATGGCCTAGGGGAAAAGTACACACACCGTTGTAATCGGGCGAGTTTCTGCTTTTAGATGCAATAGGAATTTCTCGAGTGCGTCAATCCGTTCGCGAGATATGGGGGTTTGAAGTTAAGGAATGGTTGAGAAACCATCAAAATTTTCGCAAGTCTGATACTCGAAACCAAGAACTACTATGGCCTTGGGCAAAAATACACATACCGTTGTAATCGGGCGAGTTTCTTCTTTCAGATGCAACAGGAATTTCTCGAGTTCGTCAATCCGTTCGCGAGATATGGGAGTTTGAAGTTAAGGAATGGTTGAGAAACCATCACAATTTTCGCAAGTCTGATACTCGAAACAAATAACTACAAATGCCTAGGGGAAAAATACACACATACCATTGTAATCGGGCGAGTTTCTACTTTCAGATACAGCAGGAATTTCACGAGTTCGTCAATGCATTCGCGAGATATGGGAGTTTGAAGTTAAGTAATGGTTGAGAAACCATCACAATATTCGCACGTCTGATACTCGAAACCAATAACTACTATGGCCTAGGGAAAAAATACACATACCGTTGTAATCGGGCGAGTTTCTGCTTTCAGGTGCAATAGGAAATTCTCGAGTTCGTCAATCCGTTCGCGAGATATGGGAGTTCGAAGTTAAGGAATGGTTGAGAAGACATCAAAATTTTCGCAAGTCTGATACTCGAAACCAATAACTACTATGGCCTTGGGCAAAAATACACATACCGTTGTAATCGGGCGAGTTTCTTCTTTCAGATGCAACAGGAATTTCTCGAGTTCGTCAATCCGTTCGCGAGATATGGGAGTTTGAAGTTAAGGAATGGTTGAGAAACCATCACAATTTTCGCAAGTCTGATACTCGAAACAAATAACTACAAATGCCTAGGGGAAAAATACACACATACCATTGTAATCGGGCGAGTTTCTACTTTCAGATACAGCAGGAATTTCACGAGTTCGTCAATGCATTCGCGAGATATGGGAGTTTGAAGTTAAGTAATGGTTGAGAAACCATCACAATATTCGCACGTCTGATACTCGAAACCAATAACTACTATGGCCTAGGGAAAAAATACACATACCGTTGTAATCGGGCGAGTTTCTGCTTTCAGATGCAATAGGAAATTCTCGAGTTCGTCAATCCGAACGCGAGATATGGGAGTTTGAACTTAAGGAATGGTTGAGAAACCATCAAAATTTTCGCAGGTCTGATACTCGAAACCAATAAGTGGAATGGCCGAGGGGTAAAGTACACACACCATTGTAATCGGGCGAGTTTCTACTTTCAGATACAACAGGAATTTCTCGAGTTCGTCAATCCGTTCGCGAGATATGGGGGTTTGAAGTTAAGGAATGGTTGAGAAACCATCAAAATTTTCGCAAGTCTGATACTCGAAACCAATAACTACAAAGGCCTAGGGGGAAAACACACATATCTTTGTAATCGGGCGAGATTCTACTTTCAGGTGCAACAGGAATTTCTCGAGTTCGTCAATCCGTTAGCGAGATATGGAAGTTTGAAGTTAAGGAATGCTTGAGAAACCATCAAAATTTTCGCGGGTCTGATACTCGAAACCATTAACTGGAATGGCCTAGGGCAAAAATACACATACCGTTGTAGTCGGGCGAGTTTCTGCTTTCAAATGCAATAGGAAATTCTCGAGTTCGTCAATCCGATCGCGACATATGGAAGTTTGAAGTTAAGGAATGGTTGAGAAACCATCATAATTTTCGCTGGTCTGATACTCGAAACCAATAATTGGAATGGCCTAGGGGAAAAGTACACACACCATTGTATTCGGGCGAGTTTCTACTTTCAGATACAGCAGGAATTTCACGAGTTCGTCAATGCATTCGCGAGATATGGGAGTTTGAAGTTAAGTAATGGTTGAGAAACCATCACAATTTTCGCAAGTCTGATACTCGAAACCAATAACTACTATGGCCTAGGGCAAAAATACACATACCGTTGTAATCGGGCGAGTTTCTGCTTTCAGATGCAATAGGAAATTCTCGAGTTCGTCAATCCGTTCGCGAGATATGGGAGTTCGAAGTTAAGGAATGGTTGAGGAGACATCAAAATTTTCGCAAGTCTGATACTCGAAACCAATAACTACAAATGCCTAGGGGAAAAATACACACATACCATTGAAATCTGGCGAGTTTCTACTTTCAGATACAGCAGGAATTTCACGAGTTCGTCAATGCATTCGCGAGATATGGGAGTTTGAAGTTAAGTAATGGTTGAGAAACCATCACAATATTCGCAAGTCTGATACTCGAAACCAATAACTACTATGGCCTAGGGAAAAAATACACATACCGTTGTAATCGGGCGAGTTTCTGCTTTCAGATGCAAAAGGAAATTCTCGAGTTCGTCAATCCGAACGCGAGATATGGGAGTTTGAAGTTAAGGAATGCTTGAGAAACCATCACAATTTTCGCAAGTCTGATACTCGAAACCAATAACTACTATGGCCTAGGGAAAAAATACACATACCGTTGTAATCGGGCGAGTTTCTGCTTTCAGATGCAACAGGACTTTCTCGAGTACGTCAATCCGTTCGCGAGATATGGGAGTTTGAAGCTAAGGAATGGTTGAGAAACCATCAAAATTTTCGCAAGTCTGATACTCGAAACCAATAACTACAAATGCCTTGGGGAAAGATATACATACCATTGTAATCGGGCGAGATTCTACTTTCAGATACAACAGGAATTTCACGAGTTCGCAAATGAGTTCGCGAGATATGTGAGTTGGAAGTTAAGGAATGGTTGAGAAACCATCAAAATTTTCGCCAGTCTGATACTCGAAACCAATAACTACAATGGCCTAGGGGAAAAATACACATACCGTTGTAATCGGGCGAGTTTCTGCTTTCAGATGCAACAGGAATTTCTCGAATGCGTCAATCCGTTCGCGAGATATGGGAGTTTGAAGTTAAGGAATGGTTGAGAAACCATCAAAATTTTCGCAATTCGGATGCTAGAAACGATTAAGTGGAACGGCCTAGGGGAAAAATACACACACCGTTGTAATCGGGCGAGTTTCTACTTTCAGACGCAACAGGAATTCCTCCAGTTCGTCATTCCGTTCGCGAGATATGGGGGTTTGAAGCTAAGGAATGGTTGAGAAACTATCAGAATTTTAGGTGGTGTGATACTCGAAACCTATAACTGGAATGGCCTAGGGGAAAAGTACACACACCATTGTAATCGGGCGAGTTTCTACATTCAGATGCAACAGGAATTACTCGAGTTCGTCAATCCGTTCGCGCGATATGGGAGTTTGAAGTGAAGGAATGGTTGAGAAACCATCAAAATTTTCGCAATTCTGATACTCGTAACCAACAACTGGAATAGCTTAGGGGAGAAGTACACACACCATTGTAATCGGGCGAGTTTCTACTTTCAGGTGAAACAGGAATATCTCGAGTTCGTCAATCCGTTCGCGAGATATGGAAGTTTGAAGTTAAGCATTGGTTGAGAAACCATGAAAACTTTGCAAGTCTGATACTCGATACCAACAACTACTATGGCCTAGGTGAAAAATACATATACCGTTGTAATCGGGCGAGTTTCTGCTTTCAGATGCAACCGGAATTTCTCGAGTTCGTCCATCCGTTCGCGAGATATGGGCGTGTGAAGTTAAGGAATGGTTGAGAAACCATCAAAATTTTCGCAGGTCTGATACTCGAAACCAATAAGTGGAATTGCCTAGGGAAAAAGTACACACACCATTGTGATCGGGAGAGTTTCTACTTTCAGATACAACAGGAATTTCTAGAGTTCGTCAATCCGTTCGCGAGATATGGGGGTTTGAAGATAAGGAATGGTTGAGAGACCATCAAAATTTTCGCAAGTCTGATACTCGAAACCAATAACTACTATGGCCTAGGGCAAAAATACACATACCGTTGTAATCGGGCGAGTTTCTTCTTTCAGATGCAACAGGAATTTCTCGAGTTCGTCAATCCGTTCGCGAGATATGGGAGTTTGAAGTTAAGGAATGGTTGAGAAACCATCACAATTTTCGCAAGTCTGATACTCGAAACCAATAACTACTATGGCCTAGGGCAAAAATACACATAGCGTTGTAATCGGGCGAGTTTCTGCTTTCAGATGCAATAGGAAATTCTCGAGTTCGTCAATCCGTTCGCGAGATATGGGAGTTCGAAGTTAAGGAATGGTTGAGAAGACATTAAAATTTTCGCAAGTCTGATACTCGAAACCAATAACTACAAATGCCTAGGGGAAAAATACACACATACCATTGTAATCGGGCGAGTTTCTACTTTCAGATACAGCAGGAATTTCACGATTTCGTCAATGCATTCGCGAGATATGGGAGTTTGAAGTTAAGTAATGGTTGAGAAACCATCACAATATTCGCAAGTCTGATACTCGAAACCAATAACTACTATGGCCTAGGGAAAAAATACACATACCGTTGTAATCGGGCGAGTTTCTGCTTTCAGATGCAATAGGAAATTCTCGAGTTCGTCAATCCGTTCGCGAGATATGGGAGTTCGAAGTTAAGGAATGGTTGAGAAGACATCAAAATTTTCGCAAGTCTGATACTCGAAACCAATAACTACAAAGACCTAGGGGAAAAATACACATACCGTTGTAATCGGGCGAGTTTCTGCTTTCAGATGCAATAGGAAATTCTCGAGTTCGTCAATCCGAACGCGAGATATGGGAGTTTGAACTTAAGGAATGGTTGAGAAATCATCAAAATTTTCGCTGGACTGATACTCGAAGCCAACAACTGGAATGGCCTAGGGGAAAAGTACACACACCTTTGTAATCGGGCGAGTTTCTGCTTTCAGATGCAATAGGAAATTCTCGAGTTCGTCAATCCATTCGCGAGATGTGGAAGTTTGATGTTAGGGAATGCTTGAGAAACCACCAAAATTTTCGCTGGACTGATACTCGAAGCCAACAACTGGAATGGCCTAGGGGAAAAGTACACACACCGTTGTAATCGGGCGAGTTTCTGCTTTTAGATGCAATAGGAATTTCTCGAGTGCGTCAATCCGTACGCGAGATATGGGGGTTTGAAGTTAAGGAATGGTTGAGAAACCATCAAAATTTTCGCAAGTCTGATACTCGAAACCAATAACTGGAATGGCCTAGGGGAAAAATACACATACCATTGTAATCGAGCGTGCTTCTGCTTTCCGATGCAATAGGAAATTCTCGAGTTCCGCAATCCGTTCGCGAGATATGGGCGTGTGAAGTTAACGAATGGTTGAGAAACCATCAAAATTTTCGCAAGTCTGATACTCGAAACCAATAACTACTATGGCCTAGGGCAAAAATACACACACCGTTGTAATCGGGCGAGTTTCTGCTTTTAGATGCAATAGGAATTTCTCGAGTTCGCCAATCCGTTCGCGAGATATGGGAGTTTGAAGATTAGGAATGGTTGAGAAACCATCAAAATTTTCGCTAGTGTGATACTCGAAACCAATAACTACAGTTTCCTAGGGCAAAAATACACATACCGTTGTAATCGGGCGAGTTTCTGCTTTCAGATGCAACAGGAATTTCTCGAGTTCGTCAATCCGTTCGTGGGATATGCGAGTTTGAAATTAAGGAATGGTTGAGAAACCCTCAAAATTTTCGCAAGTCTGATACTAGAAACAAATAACTGGAATGGCCTAGGGGAAAAGTACACACACCACTGTAATCGGGCGAGTTTCTACTTTCAGGTGCAACAGGAATATCTCGAGTTCGTCAATCCGTTCGCGAGATATGGGCGTTTGAAGCTAAGGAATGGTTGAGAAACCATCAAAATTTTCGCTAGTGTGATACTCGAAACCAATAACTACTGTTTCCTAGGGCAAAAATACACATACCATTGTAATCGGGCGCGTTTCTGCTTTCAGATGCAACAGGAATTACTCGAGTTCGTCAATCCGTTCGTGGGATATGCGAGTTTGAAATTAAGGAATGGTTGAGAAACCCTCAAAATTTTCGCAAATCTGATACTAGAAACCAATAAATGGAATGGCCTAGGGGAAAAGTACACACACCATTGTAATCGGGCGAGTTTCTACTTTCAGGTGCAAGAGGAATATCTCGAGTTCGTCAATCCGTTCGCCCGATATGGGCGTTTGAAGCTAAGGAATGGTTGAGAAACCATCAAAATTTTCGCTGGTCTGATACTCGAAACCAATAACTGGAATGGCCTAGGGGAAAAATACACATACCATTGTAATCGGGCGTGCTTCTGCTTTTAGATGCAATAGTCATTTCTCGAGTTCGCCAATCCGTTCGCGAGATATGGGAGTTTGAAGATTAGGCATGGTTGAGAAACCATCAAAATTTTCGCAAGTCTGACACACGAAACCAATAACTGGAATGGTCTAGGGGAAAGTACACATACCGTTGTAATCGGGCGAGTTTCTGCTTTTAGATGCAATAGGAATTTCTCGAGTGCGTCAATCCGTTCGCGAGATATGGGAGTTTGAAGTTAAGGAATGGTTGAGAAACCATCAAAATTTTCGCAAGTCTGATACTCGAAACCGATAACTACAATGGCCTAGGGTAAAAATACACATACCGTTGTAATCGGGCGAGTTTCTGCTTTCAGATGCAATAGGAAATTCTCGAGTCCGTCAATCCCATCGCGAGGTATGGGAGTTTGAAGTTAAGGAATGGTTGAGGAACCATCAAAATTTTCGCAAGTCTGACACACGAAACCAATAACTGGAATGGTCTAGGGGAAAGTACACATATCATTGTAATCGGGCGAGTTTCTGCTTTTAGATGCAATAGGAATTTCTCGAGTTCGTCAATCCGTTCGCGAGCAATGGGGGTTTGAAATTAAGGAATGGTTGAGAAACCATCAAAATCTTCGCAAGTCTGATACTAGAAACCAATAACTACAAATGTCTAGGGGAAAAAGACACATACCGTTGTAATCGGGCGAGCTTCTGCTTTCAGATGCAATAGGAAATTCTCGAGTCCGTCAATCCCATCGCGAGGTATGGGAGTTTGAAGTTAAGGAATGGTTGAGGAACCATCAAAATTTTCACTAGTCTGATACTCGAAACCAATAACTGGAATGGCCTAGGGGAAAAGTACACACACCATTGTAATCGGGCGAGTTTCTACTTCCAGAGACAACAGGAATTTCACGAGTTCGTCAATGCGTTCGCGAGATATGGGAGTTTGAAGTTAAGGAATGCTTGAGAAATCATCACAATTTTCGCAAGTCTGATACTCGAAACCAATAACTAGAATGGCCTAGGGGAAAAATACACATACCGTTGTAATCGGGCGAGTTTCTGCTTTTAGATGCAATAGGAATTTCTCGAGTTCGCCAATCCGTTCGCGAGATATGGGAGTTTGAAATTAAGGAATGGTTGAGAAACCCTCAAAATTTTCGCAAGTCTGATACTAGAAACCAATAACTGGAATGGCCTAGGGGAAAAGTACACACACCACTGTAATCGGGCAAGTTTCTACTTTCAGGTGCAAGAGGAATATCTCGAGTTCGTCAATCCGTTCGCGAGATATGGGCGTTTGAAGCTAAGGAATGGTTGAGAAACCATCCAAATTTTCGCAAGTCTGATACTCGAAACCAATAACTACAAATGCTTAGGGGAAAGATATACATACCATTGTAATCGGGCGAGATTCTACTTTCAGATACAACAGAAATTTCATGAGTTCGTCAATGCGTTCGCGAGATATGTGAGTTGGAAGTTAAGGAATGGTTGAGAAACCATCAAAATTTTCGCAAGTCTGATACTCGAAACCGATAACTACAATGGCCTAGGGTAAAAATACACATACCGTTGTAATCGGGCGAGTTTCTGCTTTCAGATGCAATAGGAAATTCTCGAGTCCGTCAACCCCATCGCGAGGTATGGGAGTTTGAAGTTAAGGAATGGTTGAGGAACCATCAAAATTTTCACTGGTCTGATACTCGAAACCAATAACTGGAATGGCCTAGGGGAAAAGTACACACACCATTGTAATCGGGCGAGTTTCTACTTCCAGAGACAACAGGAATTTCACGAGTTCGTCAATGCGTTCGTGAGATATGGGTGTTTGAAGTTAAGGAATGCTTGAGAAATCATCACAATTTTCGCAAGTCTGATACTCGAAACCAATAACTAGAATGGCCTAGGGGAAAAATACACATACCGTTGTAATAGGGCGAGTTTCTGCTTTTAGATGCAATAGGAATTTCTCGAGTTCGCCAATCCGTTCGCGAGATATGGGAGTTTGAAGATTAGGAATGGTTGAGAAACCATCAAAATTTTCGCTAGTGTGATACTCGAAACCAATAACTACAGTTTCCTAGGGCAAAAATACACATACCGTTGTAATCGGGCGAGTTTCTGCTTTCAGATGCAACAGGAATTTCTCGAGTTCGTCAATCCGTTCGTGGGATATGCGAGTTTGAAATTAAGGAATGTTTGAGAAACCCTCAAAATTTTCGCAAGTCTGATACTAGAAACCAATAACTGGAATGGCCTAGGGGAAAAGTACACACACCACTGTAATCGGGCAAGTTTCTACTTTCAGGTGCAAGAGGAATATCTCGAGTTCGTCAATCCGTTCGCGAGATATGGGCGTTTGAAGCTAAGGAATGGTTGAGAAACCATCCAAATTTTCGCAAGTCTGATACTCGAAACCAATAACTACAAATGCTTAGGGGAAAGATATACATACCATTGTAATCGGGCGAGATTCTACTTTCAGATACAACAGAAATTTCATGAGTTCGTCAATGCGTTCGCGAGATATGTGAGTTGGAAGTTAAGGAATGGTTGAGAAACCATCAAAATTTTCGCAAGTCTGATACTCGAAACCGATAACTACAATGGCCTAGGGTAAAAATACACATACCGTTGTAATCGGGCGAGTTTCTACTTCCACATGCAACAGGAATTTCTCGAGTGCTTCAATCCGATCGCGAGATATGGGAGTTGGAAGTTAAGGAATGGTTCAGAAACCATCAAAATTTTCGCAAGTCTGATACTCGAAACCAATAACTACAAATGCCTAGGGGAAAAATACACACATACCATTGTAATCGGGCGAGTTTCTACTTTCAGATACAACGGGAATTTCACGAGTTCGTCAATGCGTTCGCGAGATATAGGAGTTTGAAGTTAAGTAATGGTAGAGAAACCATCACAATTATCGCAAGTCTGATACTCGAAACCAACAACTACTATGGCCTAGGGAAAAAATACACATACCGTTGTAATCGGGCGAGTTTCTGCTTTCAGATGCAATAGGAAATTCTCGAGTCCGTCAATCCCATCGCGAGATATGGGAGTTTGAAGTTAAGGAATGGTTGAGAAACCATTAAAATTTTCGCAAGTCTGGTACTCGAAACCAATAAGTGGAATGGCCTAGGGGAAAAGTACACACACCGTTGTAATCGGGCGAGTTTCTGCTTTCAGATGCAACAGGCATTTCTCGAATGCGTCAATGCATTCGCGAGATATGGGAGTTTGAAGTTAAGGAATGGTTGAGAAACCATCAAAATTTTCGCAATTCTTATTCTCGAAACCAACAACTGGAATGGCCTAGGGGAAAGTTATACACACCATTGTAATCGGGCGAGTTTCTACTTTCAGATGCAACAGGAATTTCTCGAGCTCGTCAATCCGTTCGCGAGATATGATGGTTAGAAGTTAAGGAATGGTTGAGAAACCATCAAAATTTTCGCAAGTCTTATACTAGAAACCAATAACTACTATTTCCTAGGGCAAAAATACACATACCGTTGTAATCGGGCGAGTTTCTGCTTTCAGATGCAACAGGAATTTCTCGAGTTCGTCAATCCGTTCGCGAGATATGGGAGTATGAAATTAAGGAATTGGTTGAGAAACCCTCATAATTTTCGCAAGTCTGATACTCGAAACCAATAACTACAAAGGCCTAGGGGAAAAATACACATACCGTTGTAATCGGGCGAGTTTCTACTTCCACATGCAAAAGGAATTTCTCGAGTGCTTCAATCCGATCGCGAGATATGGGAGTTGGAAGTTAAGGAATGGTTCAGAAACCATCAAAATTTTCGCAAGTCGGATACTCGAAACCAATAACTACAAATGCCTAGGGGAAAAATACACACATACCATTGTAATCGGGCGAGTTTCTACTTTCAGATACAACGGGAATTTCACGAGTTCGTCAATGCGTTCGCGAGATATGGGAGTTTGAAGTTAAGTAATGGTAGAGAAACCATCACAATTATCGCAAGTCTGATACTCGAAACCAATAACCACTATGGCCTAGGGAAAAAATACACATACCGTTGTAATCGGGCGAGTTTCTGCTTTCAGATGCAATAGGAAATTCTCGAGTCCGTCAATCCCATCGCGAGATATGGGAGTTTGAAGTTAAGGAATGGTTGAGAAACCATTAAAATTTTCGCTGGTCTGATACTCGAAACCAATAACTGGAATGGCCTAGGGGAAAAATACACACACCATTGTAATCGGGCGTGCTTCTGCTTTCCGATGCAATAGGAAATTCTCGAGTTCCGCAATCCGTTCGCGAGATATGGGCGTGTGAAGTTAAGGAATGGTTGAGAAACCATCAAAATATTCGCAAGTCTGGTACTCGAAACCAATAAGTGGAATGGCCTAGGGGAAAAGTACACACACCATTGTAATCGGGCGAGTTTCTACTTTCAGATACAACAGGAATTTCTCGAGTTCGTCATTCCGTTCGCAAGAAATGGGGGTTTGAAATTAAGGAATGGTTGAGAAAGCATCAAAATCTTCGCAAGTCTGATACTAGAAACCAATAACAACAAATGTCTAGGGGAAAAAGACACATACCATTGTAATCGGGCGAGTTTCTACTTCCAGAGACAACAGGAATTTCACGAGTTCGTCAATGCGTTCGCGAGATATGGGAGTATGAAGTTAAGGAATGCTTGAGAAATCATCACAATTTTCGCAAGTCTGATACTCGAAATCAATAACTACAATGGCCTAGGGGAAAAATACACATACCGTTGTAATCGGGCGAGTTTCTGCTTTTAGATGCAATAGGAATTTCTCGAGTGCGTCAATCCGTTCGCGAGAAATGGGAGTTTGAAGTTAAGGAATGGTTGAGAAACCATCAAAATTTTCGCAAGTCTGATACTCGAAACTAATAACTACAATGGCCTAGGGGAAAAATACACATACCGTTGTAATCGGGCGAGTTTCTGCTTTCAGATGCAACAGGAGTTTCTCGAGTTCGCAAATCCGTTCGCGAGATATGGGAGTTTGAAGATTAGGAATGGTTGAGAAACCATCAAAATTTTCGCTAGTGTGATACACGAAACCAATAACTACTGTTTCCTAGGGCAAAAATACACATACCATTGTATTCGGGCGAGTTTCTGCTTTCAGATGCAACAGGAATTACTCGAGTTCGTCAATCCGTTCGTGGGATATGCGAGTTTGAAATTAAGGAATGGTTGAGAAACCCTCAAAATTTTCGCAAGTCTGATACTAGAAACCAATAACTGGAATGGCCTAGGGGAAAAGTACACACACCATTGTAATCGGGCGAGTTTCTACTTTCAGGTGCAAGAGGAATATCTCGAGTTCGTCAATCCGTTCGCGAGATATGGGCGTTTGAAGCTAAGGAATGGTTGAGAAACCATCCAAATTTTCGCAAGTCTGATACTCGAAACCAATAACTACAAATGCTTAGGGGAAAGATATACATACCATTGTAATCGGGCGAGATTCTACTTTCAGATACAACAGAAATTTCATGAGTTCGTCAATGCGTTCGCGAGATATGTGAGTTGGAAGTTAAGGAATGGTTGAGAAACCATCAAAATTTTCGCAAGTCTGATACTCGAAACCGATAACTACAATGGCCTAGGGTAAAAATACACATACCGTTGTAATCGGGCGAGTTTCTACTTCCACATGCAACAGGAATTTCTCGAGTGCTTCAATCCGATCGCGAGATATGGGAGTTGGAAGTTAAGGAATGGTTCAGAAACCATCAAAATTTTCGCAAGTCTGATACTCGAAACCAATAGCTACAAATGCCTAGGGGAAAAATACACACATACCATTGTAATCGGGCGAGTTTCTACTTTCAGATACAACGGGAATTTTACGAGTTCGTCAATGCGTTCGCGAGATATAGGAGTTTGAAGTTAAGTAATGGTAGAGAAACCATCACAATTATCGCAAGTCTGATACTCGAAACCAATAACTACTATGGCCTAGGGAAAAAATACACATACCGTTGTAATCGGGCGAGTTTCTGCTTTCAGATGCAGTAGGAAATTCTCGAGTCCGTCAATCCCATCGCGAGATATGGGAGTTTGAAGTTAAGGAATGGTTGAGAAACCATTAAAATTTTCGCTGGTCTGATACTCGAAACCAATAACTGGAATGGCCTAGGGGAAAAATACACATACCATTGTAATCGAGCGTGCTTCTGCTTTCCGATGCAATAGGAAATTCTCGAGTTCCGCAATCCGTTCGCGAGATATGGGCGTGTGAAGTTAAGGAATGGTTGAGAAACCATCAAAATATTCGCAATTCTTATTCTCGAAACCAACAACTGGAATGGCCTAGGGGAAAGTTATACACACCATTGTAATCGGGCGAGTTTCTACTTTCAGATGCAACAGGAATTTCTCGAGCTCGTCAATCCGTTCGCGAGATATGATGGTTAGAAGTTAAGGAATGGTTGAGAAACCATCAAAATTTTCGCAAGTCTTATACTAGAAACCAATAACTACTATTTCCTAGGGCAAAAATACACATACCGTTGTAATCGGGCGTGTTTCTGCTTTCTGATGCAATAGGAAATTCTCGAGTTCGTCAATCCATTCGCGAGATATAGGAGTTGGAAGTTAAGGAATGGTTGAGAAACCATCAAAATTTTCGCAATTCTGATTCTCCAAACCAATAACTGGAATGGCCTAGGGGAAAAGTACACACGCCATTGTAATCGGGCGAGTTTCTACTTTCAGATGCAACAGGAGTTTCTCGAGTTCGTCAATCCGTTCGCGAGATATGGGAGTTTGAAGTTAAGGAATGGTTGAGAAACCATCAAAATTGTCGCTCGTCTGATCCTCGAAACCAATAACTGCAATGGCCTAGGGGAAAAGTACACACGCCATTGTAATCGGGCGAGTTTCTACTTTCAGATGCAACAGGAGTTTCTCGAGTTCGTCAATCCGTTCGCGAGATATGGGAGATTGAAGTTAAGGAATGGTTGAGAAACCATCAAAATTTTCGCTGGTCTGATACTCGAAACCTATAACTGGAATGGCCTAGGGGAAAAGTACACACACCAATGTAATCGGGCGCGTTTCTACTTTCAGATGCAACAGGAATTAATCGAGATCGTCAATCTGTTCGCGAGATATGGGAGTTTAAATTTAACGAATGGTTGAGAAACCATCACAATTTTCGAAAGTCTGATACTCGAAACCTATAACTGGAATGGCCTAGGGGAAAAGTACACGCACCATTGTAATCGGGCGAATTTCTACTTTCAGATGCAACAGGAATTTCTCGAGTTCGTCAATACGTTCGCGAGATTTTGGAGTTTGAAGTTAAGGAATGTTTGAGAAACCACCAAAATTTTCGCAAGTCTGATTCCCGAAACCAATAACTACAAAGGCCTAGGGGAAAAATACATATACCGTTGTAATCGGGCGAGTTTCTACTTTCAGATGCAATAGGAATTTCTCGAGTTCGTCAATCCGTTCGCGAGATATGGGAGTTTGAAGTTAAGGAACGTTTGAGAAACCATCAAAATTTTCGCAAGTCTGATACTCGAAACCAATAACTACTATTGCCTAGGGGAAAAGTACGCACCCCTTTGTAAACGGGCGAGTTTCTAGTTTCAGATGCAACAGGAATATCTCGAGTTTGAAAATCCGTTCGCGAGGTATGGGAGTTTGAAGTTAAGGAATGGTTGAGTAACCATCAAAATTTTCGCAAGTCTGATACTCGAAACCAATTACTACACAGGCCTGGGGGAAAAACGCACATACCTTCGTAATCGGGCGTGTTTTCACTTTCAGATGCAACAGGAATTTCTCGAGTTCGACAATCCGTTCGCGAGATATGGGAGTTTGAATTTAAGGAATGGTTGAGAAAGCATCAAAATTTTCGCAATTCTGATGCTATAAACGAATAACTGGAATGGACTAGGGGAAAAGTACACACACCATTGTAATCGGGCGAGTTTCTACTTTCAGATGCAACAGGAATTAATCGACATCGTCAATCTGTTCGCGAGATATGGGAGTTTAAATTTAACGAATGGTTGAGAAACCATCACAATTTTCGAAAGTCTGATACTCGAAACCAATAACTACTATGGCCTAGGGCAAAAATACACATAGCCTTGTAATCGGGCGAGTTTCTGCTTTCAGATGCAATAGGAAATTCTCGAGTTCGTCAATCCGTTCGCGAGATATGGGAGTTTGAAGTTAAGGAATGGTTGAGAAACCATCAAAATTTTCGCAAGTCTGATCCTCGAAACCAATAACTGGAATGGCCTAGGGGAAAAGTACACACGCCATTGTAATCGGGCGAGTTTCTACTTTCAGATGCAACAGGAGTTTCTCGAGTTCGTCAATCCGTTCGCGAGATATGGGAGATTGAAGTTAAGGAATGGTTGAGAAACCATCAAAATTTTCGCTGGTCTGATACTCGAAACCTATAACTGGAATGGCCTAGGGGAAAAGTACACACACCATTGTAATCGGGCGCGTTTCTACTTTCAGATGCAACAGGAATATCTCGAGTTCGTCAATCCGTTCGCGCGATATGGGAGTTTGAAGTTAAGGAATGGTTGAGAAAACATCAAAATTTTTGCAAGTCTGATACTGGAAACCAATAACTACTATTGCCTAGGACAAAATACGCGTACCGTTGTAATCGGGCTACTTTCTGATTTCAGATGCAGCAGGAATTGCTCGAGTTCGTCAATCCGTTCGCGAGGTATGGGTGTTGGAAGTTAAGGAATGGTTGAGAAACCATCAAAATTTTCGGAAGTCTGATACTCGAAACCAATAACTGCTATTGCCCAGGGCAAAAATACGCATACCGTTGTAATCGGGCGAGTTTCTGCTTTCAGATGCAACAGGAATTTCTCGAGTTCGTCAATCCGTTCGCGAGATGTGGGAGTTTGAAGTTAAGGAATGTTTGAGAAACCACCAAAATTTTCGCAAGTCTGATTCCCGAAACCAATAACTACAAAGGCCTAGGGGAAAAATACATATACCGTTGTAATCGGGCGAGTTTCTACTTTCAGATGCAATAGGAATTTCTCGAGTTCGTCAATCCGTTCGCGAGATATGGGAGTTTGAAGTTAAGGAACGTTTGAGAAACCATCAAAATTTTCGAAAGTCTGATACTCGAAACCAATAACTACTATGGCCTAGGGCAAAAATACACATAGCCTTGTAATCGGGCGAGTTTCTGCTTTCAGATGCAATAGGAAATTCTCGAGTTCGTCAATCCGTTCGCGAGATATGGGAGTTTGAAGTTAAGGAATGGTTGAGAAACCATCAAAATTTTCGCAAGTCTGATACTCCAAACCAATAACTGGAATGGCCTAGGGGAAAAGTACACACGCCATTGTAATCGGGCGAGTTTCTACTTTCAGATGCAACAGGAGTTTCTCGTGTTCGTCAATCCGTTCGCGAGATATGGGAGATTGAAGTTAAGGAATGGTTGAGAAACCATCAAAATTTTCGCTGGTCTGATACTCGAAACCTATAACTGGAATGGCCTAGGGGAAAAGTACACACACCATTGTAATCGGGCGCGTTTCTACTTGCAGATGCAACAGGAATTAATCGAGATCGTCAATCCGTTCGCGAGATATGGGAGATTAAATTTAACGAATGGTTGAGAAACCATCAAAATTTTTGCAAGTCTGATACTCGAAACCAATAACTACTATTGCCTAGGACAAAATACGCGTACCGTTGTAATCGGGCTACTTTCTGATTTCAGATGCAGCAGGAATTTCTCGAGTTCGTCAATCCGTTCGCGAGGTATGGGTGTTGGAAGTTAAGGAATGGTTGAGAAACCATCAAAATTTTCGGAAGTCTGATACTCGAAACCAATAACTGCTATTGCCCAGGGCAAAAATACGCATACCGTTGTAATCGGGCGAGTTTCTGCTTTCAGATGCAACTGGAATTAATCGAGATCGTCAATCTGTTCGCGAGATATGGGAGTTTAAATTTAACGAATGGTTGAGAAACCATCAAAATTTTCGCAAGTCTGATCCTCGAAACCAATAACTGCAATGGCCTAGGGGAAAAGTACACACGCCATTGTAATCGGGCGAGTTTCTACTTTCAGATGCAACAGGAGTTTCTCGAGTTCGTCAATCCGTTCGCGAGATATGGGAAATTGAAGTTAAGGAATGGTTGAGAAACCATCAAAATTTTCGCTGGTCTGATACTCGAAACCTATAACTGGAATGGCGTAGGGGAAAAGTACACACACCAATGTAATCGGCCGCGTTTCTACTTTCAGATGCAACAGGAATTAATCGAGATCGTCAATCTGTTCGCGAGATATGGGAGTTTAAATTTAACGAATGGTTGAGAAACCATCACAATTTTCGAAAGTCTGATACTCGAAACCTATAACTGGAATGGCCTAGGGGAAAAGTACACGCACCATTGTAATCGGGCGAATTTCTACTTTCAGATGCAACAGGAATTTCTCGAGTTCGTCAATACGTTCGCGAGATTTTGGAGTTTGAAGTTAAGGAATGTTTGAGAAACCACCAAAATTTTCGCAAGTCTGATTCCCGAAACCAATAACTACAAAGGCCTAGGGGAAAAATACATATACCGTTGTAATCGGGCGAGTTTCTACTTTCAGATGCAATAGGAATTTCTCGAGTTCGTCAATCCGTTCGCGAGATATGGGAGTTTGAAGTTAAGGAACGTTTGAGAAACCATCAAAATTTTCGCAAGTCTGATACTCGAAACCAATAACTACTATTGCCTAGGGGAAAAGTACGCACACCTTTGTAAACGGGCGAGTTTCTAGTTTCAGATGCAACAGGAATATCTCGAGTTTGTAAATCCGTTCGCGAGGTATGGGAGTTTGAAGTTAAGGAATGGTTGAGTAACCATCAAAATTTTCGCAAGTCTGATACTCGAAACCAATTACTACACAGGCCTAGGGGAAAAACGCACATACCTTCGTAATCGGGCGTGTTTTCACTTTCAGATGCAACAGGAATTTCTCGAGTTCGACAATCCGTTCGCGAGATATGGGAGTTTGAATTTAAGGAATGGTTGAGAAAGCATCAAAATTTTCGCAATTCTGATGCTATAAACGAATAACTGGAATGGACTAGGGGAAAAGTACACACACCATTGTAATCGGGCGAGTTTCTACTTTCAGATGCAACAGGAATTAATCGACATCGTCAATCTGTTCGCGAGATATGGGAGTTTAAATTTAACGAATGGTTGAGAAACCATCACAATTTTCGAAAGTCTGATACTCGAAAACAATAACTACTATGGCCTAGGGCAAAAATACACATACCCTTGTAATCGGGCGAGTTTCTGCTTTCAGATGCAGTAGGAAATTCTCGAGTTCGTCAATCCGTTCGCGAGATATGGGAGTTTGAAGTTAAGGAATGGTTGAGAAACCATCAAAATTTTCGCAAGTCTGATACTCGAAACCAATAACTGGAATGGCCTAGGGGAAAAGTACACCGGCCATTGTAATCGGGCGAGTTTCTACTTTCAGATGCAACAGGAGTTTCTCGAGTTCGTCAATCCGTTCGCGATATATGGGAGATGGAAGTTAAGGAATGGTTGAGAAACCATCAAAATTTTCGCTGGTCTGATACTCGAAACCTATAACTGGAATGGCCTAGGGGAAAAGTACACACACCATTGTAATCGGGCGCGTTTCTACTTTCAGATGCAACAGGAATTAATCGAGATCGTCAATTTGTTCGCGAGATATGGGAGTTTAAATTTAACGAATGGTTGAGCAACCATCACAATTTTCGCAAGTCTGATACTCGAAACCAATAACTGGAATGGCCTAGGGGAAAAGTACACGCACCATTGTAATCGGGCGAGTTTCTACTTTCAGATGCAACAGGAATTTCTCGAGTTCGTCAATACGTTCGCGAGATTTTGGAGTTTGAAGGTAAGGAATGGTTGGGAAACCATCAAAATTTTCGCATGTCTGTTACTCGAGACCAATAAGTACTATGGCCTAGGGCAAAAATACACACACCGCTGTAATCGGGCGGGTTTCTGTTTTCAGGTGCAGCAGGACTTTCTCGAGTTCGTCAATCCGTTCGCGAGATATGGGGTTTGAAAATAAGGAATGGTTGAGAAACCATCAAAATTTTCGAAAGTCTGTTACTCGAGACCAATAACTACTAAGGCCTAGGTCAAAAATACACACACCGCTGTAATCGGGCGGGTTTCTGTTTTCAGACGCAGCAGGACTTTCTCGAGTTCGTCCATCCGTTCGCGAGATATGGCAGTTTGAAGTTACGGAGTGTTTGAGAAACCGTCATAATTTTCGCTGGTCTAATACTCGAGACCAATAACTGGAATTGCCTACGGGAAAAGTTCACACACCATTGTAATCGGGCGAGTGTCTACTTTCAGATGCAACAGGAATTTCTCGAGTTCGTCAATCCGTTCGCGAGATATGGGAGTTTGAAGTTACGGAATGGTTGAGAAACCATCAAAATTTTCGCAAGTCTGATCCTCGAAACCAATAACTGGAATGGCCTAGGGGAAAAGTACACACGCCATTGTAATCGGGCGAGTTTCTACTTTCAGATGCAACAGGAGTTTCTCGAGTTCGTCAATCCGTTCGCGAGATATGGGAGATTGAAGTTAAGGAATGGTTGAGAAACCATCAAAATTTTCGCTGGTCTGATACTCGAAACCTATAACTGGAATGGCCTAGGGGAAAAGTACACACACCATTGTAATCGGGCGCGTTTCTACTTTCAGATGCAACAGGAATTAATCGAGATCGTCAATCTGTTCGCGAGATATGGGAGTTTAAATTTAACGAATGGTTGAGAAACCATCACAATTTTCGAAAGTCTGATACTCGAAACCTATAACTGGAATGGCCTAGGGGAAAAGTACACGCACCATTGTAATCGGGCGAGTTTCTACTTTCAGATGCAACAGGAATTTCTCGAGTTCGTCAATACGTTCGCGAGATTTTGGAGTTTGAAGTTAAGGAATGGTTGAGAAACCATCAAAATTGTCGCAAGTCTGATACTCGAAACCAATAACTACTATTGCCCAGGGCAAAAATAAGCATACCGTTGTAATCGGGCGAGTTTCTGCTTTCAGATGCAACAGGAATTTCTCGAGTTCGTCAATCCGTTCGCGAGATGTGGGAGTTTGAAGTTAAGGAATGTTTGAGATACCACCAAAATTTTCGCAATTCTGATGCTATAAACGAATAACTGGAATGGACTAGGGGAAAAGTACACACACCATTGTAATCGGGCGAGTTTCTACTTTCAGATGCAACAGGAATTAATCGACATCGTCAATCTGTTCGCGAGATATGGGAGTTTAAATTTAACGAATTGTTGAGAAACCATCACAATTTTCGAAAGTCTGATACTCGAAAACAATAACTACTATGGCCTAGGGCAAAAATACACATACCCTTGTAATCGGGCGAGTTTCTGCTTTCAGATGCAATAGGAAATTCTCGAGTTCGTCAATCCGTTCGCGAGATATGGGAGTTTGAAGTTAAGGAATGGTTGGGAAACCATCAAAATTTTCGCAAGTCTGATACTCGAAACCAATAACTGGAATGGCCTAGGGGAAAAGTACACACGCCATTGTAATCGGGCGAGTTTCTACTTTCAGATGCAACAGGAGTTTCTCGAGTTCGTCAATCCGTTCGCGAGATATGGGAGATTGAAGTTAAGGAATGGTTGAGAAACCATCCAAATTTTCGCTGGTCTGATACTCGAAACCTATAACTGGAATGGCCTAGGGGAAAAATACACGCACCATTGTAATCGGGCGAGTTTCTACTTTCAGATGCAACAGGAATTTCTCGAGTTCGTCAATACGTTCGCGAGATTTTGGAGTTTGAAGTTAAGGAATGGTTGAGAAACCATCAAAATTGTCGCAAGTCTGATACTCGAAACCAATAACTACTATTGCCCAGGGCAAAAATAAGCATACCGTTGTAATCGGGCGAGTTTCTGCTTTCAGATGCAACAGGAATTTCTCGAGTTCGTCAATCCGTTCGCGAGATGTGGGAGTTTGAAGTTAAGGAATGTTTGAGAAACCACCAAAATTTTCGCAAGTCTGATTCCCGAAACCAATAACTACAAAGGCCTAGGGGAAAAATACACACACCGTTGTAATCGGGCGAGTTTCTACTTTCAGATGCAATAGGAATTTCTCGAGTTCGTCAATCCGTTCGCGAGATATGGGAGTTTGAAGTTAAGGAACGTTTGAGAAACCATCAAACTTTTCGCAAGTCTGATACTCGAAACCAATTACTACACAGGCCTAGGGGAATAACGCACATACCTTCGTAATCGGGCGTGTTTTCACTTTCAGATGCAACAGGAATTTCTCGAGTTCGACAATCCGTTCGCGAGATATGGGAGTTAGAATTTAAGGAATGGTTGAGAAAGCATCAAAATTTTCGCAATTCTGATGCTATAAACGAATAACTGGAATGGACTAGGGGAAAAGTACACACACCATTGTAATCGGGCGAGATTCTACTTTCAGATGCAACATGAATTTCTCGAGTTCGTCAATACGTTCGCGAGATTTTGGAGTTTGAAGTTAAGGAATGGTTGAGAAACCATCAAAATTGTCGCAAGTCTGATACTCGAAACCAATAACTACTATTGCCCAGGGCAAAAATAAGCATACCGTTGTAATCGGGCGAGTTTCTCCTTTCAGATCCATCAGGAATTTCTGGAGTTAGTCAATCCGTTCGCGAGATATGGGAGTTTGGAGTTAAGGAATGGTTGAGAAACCATCAAAATTTTCGCAAGTCTGATACTCGAAACCCATAACTATTATGGCCTAGAGCAAAAATACACACACCGTTGTTATCGGGCGAGCTTCTACTTTCAGATGCAGCAGGACTTTCTCAAGTTCGACAATCCGATCGCGAGATATGGGAGTTTGAAGTTAAGGAATGGTTGAGACACCATCAAAATTTTCGCAAGTCTGATACTCGATACCAATAACTACTATGGCCTAGGGCAAAAATACGCCTACCGTTGTAATCGAGCGAGTATCTGCTTTCAGATGCAACAGGAATTTCTCGAGTTCGTCAATCCGTTCGCGAGATATGGGAGTTTGAAGTTAAGGAATGGTTGAGGAACCATAAAAATTTTCGCAAATCTGATACTCGAAACCAATAACTACTATGGCCTAGGGCAAAAATACACGTACCGTTGTAATCGGGCGAGTTGTTACTTTCAGATGCAACAGGAATTTCTCGAGTTCGACAATCCGTTCGCGAGATATGGGAGTTTGAAGGTAAGGAATGGTTGAGAAACCAACAAAATTTTCGCAAATCTGATACTCGAAACCAATAACTACAATGGCCTAGGGGAAAAGTACACACACCATTGTAATCGGGCGCGTTTCTACTTTCAGATGCAACAGGAATTAATCGAGATCGTCAATCTGTTCGCGAGATATGGGAGTTTAAATTTAACGAATGGTTGAGAAACCATCACAATTTTCGAAAGTCTGATACTCGAAACCTATAACTGGAATGGCCTAGGGGAAAAGTACACGCACCATTGTAATCGGGCGAGTTTCTTCTTTCAGATGCAACAGGAATTTCTCGAGTTCGTCAATACGTTCGCGAGATTTTGGAGTTTGAAGTTAAGGAATGGTTGAGAGACCATCAAAATTGTCGCAAGTCTGATACTCGAAACCAATAACTACTATTGCCCAGGGCAAAAATAAGCATACCGTTGTAATCGGGCGAGTTTCTGCTTTCAGATGCAACAGGAATTTCTCGAGTTCGTCAATCCGTTCGCGAGATGTGGGAGTTTGAAGTTAAGGAATGTTTGAGAAACCACCAAAATTTTCGCAAGTCTGATTCCCGAAACCAATAACTACAAAGGCCTAGGGGAAAAATACACACACCGTTGTAATCGGGCGAGTTTCTACTTTCAGATGCAATAGGAATTTCTCGAGTTCGTCAATCCGTTCGCGAGATATGGGAGTTTGAAGTTAAGGAACGTTTGAGAAACCATCAAACTTTTCGCAAGTCTGATACTCGAAACCAATTACTACACAGGCCTAGGGGAATAACGCACATACCTTCGTAATCGGGCGTGTTTTCACTTTCAGATGCAACAGGAAATTCTCGAGTTCGACAATCCGTTCGCGAGATATGGGAGTTAGAATTTAAGGAATGGTTGAGAAAGCATCATAATTTTCGCAATTCTGATGCTATAAACGAATAACTGGAATGGACTAGGGGAAAAGTACACACACCATTGTAATCGGGCGAGTTTCTACTTTCAGATGCAACAGGAATTAATCGACATCGTCAATCTGTTCGCGAGATATGGGAGTTTAAATTTAACGAATGGTTGAGAAACCATCACAATTTTCGAAAGTCTGATACTCGAAAACAATAACTACTATGGCCTAGGGCAAAAATACACATACCCTTGTAATCGGGCGAGTTTCTGCTTTCAGATGCAATAGGAAATTCTCGAGTTCGTCAATCCGTTCGCGAGACATGGGAGTTTGAATTTAAGGAGTGATTGAGAAACCATCAAAATTTTCGCAATTCTGATGCTAGAAACTAATAACTGGAATGGCCAAGGGGAAAGATACACACATCATTGTAATCGGGCGAGTTTCTACTTTCAGATGCAACAGGAATTTCTCAAGTTCGTCAATACGTTCGCGAGATATGGGAGTTTGAAGGTAAGGAATGGTTGAGAAACCATCAAAATTTTCGTAAGCCTGGTACTCGAAACCAATGACTACTATGGCCTAGGGCAAAAATACACATACCGTTGCAATCGGGCGAGTTTCTACTTTCATATGCCATAGGAATTTCTCGAGCTCGTCAATCCGTTCGCGAGATACGGGACTTTTAAGTTAGGGAATTGTTGAGAAACCATCAAAATTTTCGCAAGTCTGATACTCGAAACCAATAACCGGAATGGCCTAGGGGAAAAGTACACACACCGTTGTAATCGGGCGAATTTCTACTATCAGATGCAATGGGAATTACTCGAGTTCGTCAATCCGTTCGCGAGATATGGGAGTTTGAATTTAAGGAATGGTTGAGAAACCATCAAAAGTTTCGCAATTCTGATGCTAGAAACGAATAACTGGAATGGCCTAGGGGAAAGATACACACACCATTGTAATCGGGCGAGTTTCTACTTTCAGATGCAACAGGAATATCTCGAGTTGGTGAATCCGTTCGCGAGATATGGGAGTTTGAAATTAAGGAATGGTTGAGAAACCATAAAAATTATCGCAAGACTGATACTTGAAACCAATAACTACAATGACCTACGGGAAAAATACACATACCGTTGCAATCGGGCGAGTTCCTACTTTCAGATGCAATAGGAATTTCTCGAGTTCGTCAATCCGTTCGAGAGATACGGGAGTTTGAAGATAAGGAATGGTTGAGAAACCAACAAAATTTTCGCAAATCTGATACTCGAAACCAATAACTACAATGGCCTAGGGGAAACATACACATACAGTTGCAATCGAGCGAGTTTCTACTTTCAGATGCAATAGGAATTTCTCGTGTTCGTCAATCCGTTCGCGAGATATGGGAGTTTGAAGTTAAGGAATGGTTGAGACCATCAAAATGTTCGCAAGTCTGATACTCGAAACCAATAACTGGAATGGCCTAGGGGGAAAGTACCCACACCATTTTAATCGGGCGAGTATCTACTTTCAGATGCAGCAGGAATTTCTCGAGTTCGTCAATCAGTTCGCGAGATATGGGAGTTTGAAGTTAAGGAATGGTTGACAAACCATCAAAATTTTCGCAAGTCTGGTACTCGCAACCAATAACTGGAATGGCCTAGGGGAAAAGTACACACACCACTGTAGTCGGGCGTGTTTCTACTTTCAGATGCAACAGGAATTTCTCGAGTTCGTCAATCCGTTCGCGAGATACGGGAGTTTGAATTTAAGGAATGGTTGAGAAACCATCAAAATTTTGGCAACTCTGATGCTAGAAACGAATAACTGGAACGGCCAGGGGGAAAGATACACACATCATTGTGATCGGGCGAGTATCTACTTTCAGATGCAACAGGAATTTCTCGAGTTCGTCAATCCGTTCGCGAGATACGGGAGTTTGAAGTTAAGGAATGGTTGAGAAACGATCAAAATTTTTGCAAATCTGATATTTGAAACCAATAACTACAATGGCCTAGGGGAAAAATACACATGCCGTGGTAATCGGGCGAGTTTCTACTTTCAGATGCAACAGGAATTTCTGGAGTTAGTCAATCAGTTCGCGAGATATGGGAGTTTGGAATTAAGGAATGGTTGAGAAACCATCAAAATTTTCGCAAGTCTGATACTCGAAACCAATAACCACTATGGCCTAGGGCAAAAATACACACGCCGTTGTAATCGGGCGAGTATCTGCTTTCAGATGCAACCGGAATTTCTCGATTTCGTCAATCCGTTCGAGAGATATGGGAGTTTGAATTAAGGAATGGTTGAGAAACCATCAAAATTTTCGCAAGTCTGATACTCGAAACCAATAACTGGAATGGCCTAGGGGGAAAGTACACACACCATTGTAATCGGGCGAGGATCTACTTTCAGATGCAGCAGGAATTTCTCGAGTTCGTCAATCAGTTCGCGAGATACGGGAGTTTGAATTTAAGGAATGGTTGAGAAACCATCAAAATTTTGGCAACTCTGATGCTAGAAACGAATAACTGGAACGGCCAAGGGGAAAGATACACACATCATTGTAATCGGGCGAGTTTCTACTTTCAGATCCAACAGGAATTTCTCGAGTTCGTCAATCCGTTCGCGAGATATGGGAGTTTGAAGTTAAGGAATGGTTGAGAAACCATCAAAATTTTCGCAATTCTGATGCTAGAAACTAATAACTGGAATGGCCAAGGGGAAAGATACACACATCATTGTAATCGGGCGAGTTTCTACTTTCAGATGCAACAGGAATTTCTCAAGTTCGTCAATACGTTCGCGAGATATGGGAGTTTGAAGGTAAGGAATGGTTGAGAAACCATCAAAATTTTCGTAAGTCTGGTACTCGAAACCAATGACTACTATGGCCTAGGGCAAAAATACACATACCGTTGCAATCGTGCGAGTTTCTACTTTCATATGCCATAGGAATTTCTCGAGCTCGTCAATCCGTTCGCGAGATACGGGACTTTTAAGTTAGGGAATTGTTGAGAAACCATCAAAATTTTCGCAAGTCTGATACTCGAAACCAATAACTGGAATGGCCTAGGGGAAAAGTACATACACCGTTGTAATCGGGCGAATTTCTACTATCAGATGCAATGGAATTTCTCGAGTTCGTCAATCCGTTCGCGAGATATGGGAGTTTGAATTTAAGGAATGGTTGAGAAACCATCAAAAGTTTCGCAATTCTGATGCTAGAAACGAATAACTGGAACGGCCAAGGGGAAAGATACACACATCATTGTAATCGGGCGAGTTTCTACTTTCAGATCCAACAGGAATTTCTCGAGTTCGTCAATCCGTTCGCGAGATACGGGAGTTTGAAGTTAAGGAATGGTTGAGAAACGATCAAAATTTTTGCAAATCTGATATTTGAAACCAATAACTACAATGGCCTAGGGGAAAAATAAACATGTCGTTGTAATCGGGCGAATTTCTACTTTCAGATGCGACAGTAATTCCTCGAGTTGGTCAACCCGTTCGCGAGATATGGGAGTTTGAAATGAAGAAATGTTTGAGAAACCTTCAAAATTTTCGCAAGTCTGATGCTCGAAACCAATAACTACAATGGCCTAGGGGAAAAATACACATGCCGTGGTAATCGGGCGAGTTTCTACTTTCAGATGCAACAGGAATTTCTCGAGTTGGTCAATCCGTTCGCGAGACATGGGAGTTTGAATTTAAGGAGTGGTTGAGAAACCATCAAAATTTTCGCAAATCTGATACTTGAAACAAATAACTACAAGGGTCTAGGGGAAAAATAAACACGCCGTTGTAATCGGGCGAGTATCTGCTTTCAGATGCAACCGGAATTTCTCGATTTCGTCAATCCGTTCGAGAGATATGGGAGTTTGAATTAAGGAATGGTTGAGAAACCATCAAAATTTTCGCAAGTCTGATACTCGAAACCAATA
The DNA here is from genome assembly GCF_051014685.1 of Ptiloglossa arizonensis. Lineage (NCBI taxonomy): Eukaryota > Metazoa > Arthropoda > Insecta > Hymenoptera > Colletidae > Ptiloglossa > Ptiloglossa arizonensis. The sequence goes on along the minus strand of NW_027478456.1, from coordinate 675,056 downwards.
ACTGGAATGGCCTAGGGGAAAGATACACACACCATTGTAATCGGGCAAGTTTCTACTTTCAGATCCCACAGGAATTTCTGGAGTTAGTCAATCCGTTCGCGAGATATGGGAGTTTGGAGTTAAGGAATGGTTGAGAAACCATCAAAATTTTCGCAAGTCTGATACTCTAAACCCATAACTATTATGGCCTAGAGCAAAAATACACACACCGTTGTTATCGGGCGAGCTTCTACTTTCAGATGCAGCAGGACTTTCTCGAGTTCGACAATCCGATCGCGAGATATGGGAGTTTGAAGATAAGGAATGGTCGAGAAACCAACAAAATTTTCGCAAATCTGATACTCGAAACCAATAACTACAATGGCCTAGGGGAAACATACACATACAGTTGCAATCGAGCGAGTTTCTACTTTCAGATGCAATAGGAATTTCTCGTGTTCGTCAATCCGTTCGCGAGATATGGGAGTTTGAAGTTAAGGAATGGTTGAGACCATCAAAATGTTCGCAAGTCTGATACTCGAAACCAATAACTGGAATGGCCTAGGGGGAAAGTACCCACACCATTTTAATCGGGCGAGTATCTACTTTCAGATGCAGCAGGAATTTCTCGAGTTCGTCAATCAGTTCGCGAGATATGGGAGTTTGAAGTTAAGGAATGGTTGAGAAACCATCAAAATTTTCGCAAGTCTGGTACTCGCAACCAATAACTGGAATGGCCTAGGGGAAAAGTACACACACCATTGTAGTCGGGCGTGTTTCTACTTTCAGATGCAACAGGAATTTCTCGAGTTCGTCAATCCGTTCGCGAGATACGGGAGTTTGAATTTAAGGAATGGTTGAGAAACCATCAAAATTTTGGCAACTCTGATGCTAGAAACGAATAACTGGAACGGCCAAGGGGAAAGATACACACATCATTGTGATCGGGCGAGTATCTACTTTCAGATGCAACAGGAATTTCTCGAGTTCGTCAATCCGTTCGCGAGATACGGGAGTTTGAAGTTAAGGAATGGTTGAGAAACGATCAAAATTTTTGCAAATCTGATATTTGAAACCAATAACTACAATGGCCTAGGGGAAAAATACACATGCCGTGGTAATCGGGCGAGTTTCTACTTTCAGATGCAACAGGAATTTCTGGAGTTAGTCAATCAGTTCGCGAGATATGGGAGTTTGGAATTAAGGAATGGTTGAGAAACCATCAAAATTTTCGCAAGTCTGATACTCGAAACCAATAACCACTATGGCCTAGGGCAAAAATTCACACGCCGTTGTAATCGGGCGAGTATCTGCTTTCAGATGCAACCGGAATTTCTCGATTTCGTCAATCCGTTCGAGAGATATGGGAGTTTGAATTAAGGAATGGTTGAGAAACCATCAAAATTTTCGCAAGTCTGATACTCGAAACCAATAACTGGAATGGCCTAGGGGGAAAGTACACACACCATTGTAATCGGGCGAGGATCTACTTTCAGATGCAGCAGGAATTTTTCGAGTTCGTCAATCAGTTCGCGAGATACGGGAGTTTGAATTTAAGGAATGGTTGAGAAACCATCAAAATTTTGGCAACTCTGATGCTAGAAACGAATAACTGGAACGGCCAAGGGGAAAGATACACACATCATTGTAATCGGGCGAGTTTCTACTTTCAGATCCAACAGGAATTTCTCGAGTTCGTCAATCCGTTCGCGAGATATGGGAGTTTGAAGTTAAGGAATGGTTGAGAAACCATCAAAATTTTCGCAATTCTGATGCTAGAAACTAATAACTGGAATGGCCAAGGGGAAAGATACACACATCATTGTAATCGGGCGAGTTTCTACTTTCAGATGCAACAGGAATTTCTCAAGTTCGTCAATACGTTCGCGAGATATGGGAGTTTGAATGTAAGGAATGGTTGAGAAACCATCAAAATTTTCGTAAGTCTGGTACTCGAAACCAATGACTACTATGGCCTAGGGCAAAAATACACATACCGTTGCAATCGTGCGAGTTTCTACTTTCATATGCCATAGGAATTTCTCGAGCTCGTCAATCCGTTCGCGAGATACGGGACTTTTAAGTTAGGGAATTGTTGAGAAACCATCAAAATTTTCGCAAGTCTGATACTCGAAACCAATAACTGGAATGGCCTAGGGGAAAAGTACATACACCGTTGTAATCGGGCGAATTTCTACTATCAGATGCAATGGGAATTTCTCGAGTTCGTCAATCCGTTCGCGAGATATGGGAGTTTGAATTTAAGGAATGGTTGAGAAACCATCAAAAGTTTCGCAATTCTGATGCTAGAAACGAATAACTGGAACGGCCAAGGGGAAAGATACACACATCATTGTAATCGGGCGAGTTTCTACTTTCAGATCCAACAGGAATTTCTCGAGTTCGTCAATCCGTTCGCGAGATACGGGAGTTTGAAGTTAAGGAATGGTTGAGAAACGATCAAAATTTTTGCAAATCTGATATTTGAAACCAATAACTACAATGGCCTAGGGGAAAAATAAACATGTCGTTGTAATCGGGCGAATTTCTACTTTCAGATGCGACAGTAATTCCTCGAGTTGGTCAACCCGTCCGCGAGATATGGGAGTTTGAAATGAAGAAATGTTTGAGAAACCTTCAAAATTTTCGCAAGTCTGATGCTCGAAACCAATAACTACAATGGCCTAGCGGAAAAATACACATGCCGTGGTAATCGGGCGAGTTTCTACTTTCAGATGCAACAGGAATTTCTCGGGTTGGTCAATCCGTTCGCGAGACATGGGAGTTTGAATTTAAGGAGTGGTTGAGAAACCATCAAAATTTTCGCAAATCTGATACTTGAAACAAATAACTACAAGGGTCTAGGGGAAAAATACACACGCCGTTGTAATCGGGCGAGTATCTGCTTTCAGATGCAACCGGAATTTCTCGATTTCGTCAATCCGTTCGAGAGATATGGGAGTTTGAATTAAGGAATGGTTGAGAAACCATCAAAATTTTCGCAAGTCTGATACTCGAAACCAATAACTGGAATGGCCTAGGGGAAAGATACACACACCATTGTAATCGGGCAAGTTTCTACTTTCAGATCCCACAGGAATTTCTGGAGTTAGTCAATCCGTTCGCGAGATATGGGAGTTTGGAGTTAAGGAATGGTTGAGAAACCATCAAAATTTTCGCAAGTCTGATACTCTAAACCCATAACTATTGTGGCCTAGAGCAAAAATACACACACCGTTGTTATCGGGCGAGCTTCTACTTTCAGATGCAACAGGAATTTCTCGAGTTCGTCAATCCGTTCGCGAGATACGGGAGTTTGAAGTTAAGGAATGGTTGAGAAACGATCAAAATTTTTGCAAATCTGATATTTGAAACCAATAACTACAATGGCCTAGGGGAAAAATACACATGCCGTGGTAATCGGGCGAGTTTCTACTTTCAGATGCAACAGGAATTTCTGGAGTTAGTCAATCAGTTCGCGAGATATGGGAGTTTGGAATTAAGGAATGGTTGAGAAACCATCAAAATTTTCGCAAGTCTGATACTCGAAACCAATAACCACTATGGCCTAGGGCAAAAATACACACGCCGTTGTAATCGGGCGAGTATCTGCTTTCAGATGCAACCGGAATTTCTCGATTTCGTCAATCCGTTCGAGAGATATGGGAGTTTGAATTAAGGAATGGTTGAGAAACCATCAAAATTTTCGCAAGTCTGATACTCGAAACCAATAACTGGAATGGCCTAGGGGGAAAGTACACACACCATTGTAATCGGGCGAGGATCTACTTTCAGATGCAGCAGGAATTTCTCGAGTTCGTCAATCAGTTCGCGAGATACGGGAGTTTAAATTTAAGGAATGGTTGAGAAACCATCAAAATTTTGGCAACTCTGATGCTAGAAACGAATAACTGGAACGGCCAAGGGGAAAGATACACACATCATTGTAATCGGGCGAGTTTCTACTTTCAGATCCAACAGGAATTTCTCGAGTTCGTCAATCCGTTCGCGAGATATGGGAGTTTGAAGTTAAGGAATGGTTGAGAAACCATCAAAATTTTCGCAATTCTGATGCTAGAAACTAATAACTGGAATGGCCAAGGGGAAAGATACACACATCATTGTAATCGGGCGAGTTTCTACTTTCAGATGCAACAGGAATTTCTCAAGTTCGTCAATACGTTCGCGAGATATGGGAGTTTGAAGGTAAGGAATGGTTGAGAAAACATCAAAATTTTCGTAAGTCTGGTACTCGAAACCAATGACTACTATGGCCTAGGGCAAAAATACACATACCGTTGCAATCGTGCGAGTTTCTACTTTCATATGCCATAGGAATTTCTCGAGCTCGTCAATCCGTTCGCGAGATACGGGACTTTTAAGTTAGGGAATTGTTGAGAAACCATCAAAATTTTCGCAAGTCTGATACTCGAAACCAATAACTGGAATGGCCTAGGGGAAAAGTACATACACCGTTGTAATCGGGCGAATTTCTACTATCAGATGCAATGGGAATTTCTCGAGTTCGTCAATCCGTTCGCGAGATATGGGAGTTTGAATTTAAGGAATGGTTGAGAAACCATCAAAAGTTTCGCAATTCTGATGCTAGAAACGAATAGCTGGAACGGCCAAGGGGAAAGATACACACATCATTGTAATCGGGCGAGTTTCTACTTTCAGATCCAACAGGAATTTCTCGAGTTCGTCAATCCGTTCGCGAGATACGGGAGTTTGAAGTTAAGGAATGGTTGAGAAACGATCAAAATTTTTGCAAATCTGATATTTGAAACCAATAACTACAATGGCCTAGGGCAAAAATACACATACCGTTGCAATCGTGCGAGTTTCTACTTTCATATGCCATAGGAATTTCTCGAGCTCGTCAATCCGTTCGCGAGATACGGGACTTTTAAGTTAGGGAATTGTTGAGAAACCATCAAAATTTTCGCAAGTCTGATACTCGAAACCAATAACTGGAATGGCCTAGGGGAAAAGTACATACACCGTTGTAATCGGGCGAATTTCTACTATCAGATGCAATGGGAATTTCTCGAGTTCGTCAATCCGTTCGCGAGATATGGGAGTTTGAATTTAAGGAATGGTTGAGAAACCATCAAAAGTTTCGCAATTCTGATGCTAGAAACGAATAACTGGAACGGCCAAGGGGAAAGATACACACATCATTGTAATCGGGCGAGTTTCTACTTTCAGATCCAACAGGAATTTCTCGAGTTCGTCAATCCGTTCGCGAGATACGGGAGTTTGAAGTTAAGGAATGGTTGAGAAACGATCAAAATTTTTGCAAATCTGATATTTGAAACCAATAACTACAATGGCCTAGGGGAAAAATAAACATGTCGTTGTAATCGGGCGAATTTCTACTTTCAGATGCGACAGTAATTCCTCGAGTTGGTCAACCCGTTCGCGAGATATGGGAGTTTGAAATGAAGAAATGTTTGAGAAACCTTCAAAATTTTCGCAAGTCTGATGCTCGAAACCAATAACTACAATGGCCTAGGGGAAAAATACACATGCCGTGGTAATCGGGCGAGTTTCTACTTTCAGATGCAACAGGAATTTCTCGAGTTGGTCAATCCGTTCGCGAGACATGGGAGTTTGAATTTAAGGAGTGGTTGAGAAACCATCAAAATTTTCGCAAATCTGATACTTGAAACAAATAACTACAAGGGTCTAGGGGAAAAATAAACACGCCGTTGTAATCGGGCGAGTATCTGCTTTCAGATGCAACCGGAATTTCTCGATTTCGTCAATCCGTTCGAGAGATATGGGAGTTTGAATTAAGGAATGGTTGAGAAACCATCAAAATTTTCGCAAGTCTGATACTCGAAACCAATAACTGGAATGGCCTAGGGGAAAGATACACACACCATTGTAATCGGGCAAGTTTCTACTTTCAGATCCCACAGGAATTTCTGGAGTTAGTCAATCCGTTCGCGAGATATGGGAGTTTGGAGTTAAGGAATGGTTGAGAAACCATCAAAATTTTCGCAAGTCTGATACTCTAAACCCATAACTATTATGGCCTAGAGCAAAAATACACACACCGTTGTTATCGGGCGAGCTTCTACTTTCAGATGCAGCAGGACTTTCTCGAGTTCGACAATCCGATCGCGAGATATGGGAGTTTGAAGATAAGGAATGGTCGAGAAACCAACAAAATTTTCGCAAATCTGATACTCGAAACCAATAACTACAATGGCCTAGGGGAAACATACACATACAGTTGCAATCGAGCGAGTTTCTACTTTCAGATGCAATAGGAATTTCTCGTGTTCGTCAATCCGTTCGCGAGATATGGGAGTTTGAAGTTAAGGAATGGTTGAGACCATCAAAATGTTCGCAAGTCTGATACTCGAAACCAATAACTGGAATGGCCTAGGGGGAAAGTACCCACACCATTTTAATCGGGCGAGTATCTACTTTCAGATGCAGCAGGAATTTCTCGAGTTCGTAAATCAGTTCGCGAGATATGGGAGTTTGAAGTTAAGGAATGGTTGAGAAACCATCAAAATTTTCGCAAGTCTGGTACTCGCAACCAATAACTGGAATGGCCTAGGGGAAAAGTACACACACCATTGTAGTCGGGCGTGTTTCTACTTTCAGATGCAACAGGAATTTCTCGAGTTCGTCAATCCGTTCGCGAGATACGGGAGTTTGAATTTAAGGAATGGTTGAGAAACAATCAAAATTTTGGCAACTCTGATGCTAGAAACGAATAACTGGAACGGCCAAGGGGAAAGATACACACATCATTGTGATCGGGCGAGTATCTACTTTCAGATGCAACAGGAATTTCTCGAGTTCGTCAATCCGTTCGCGAGATACGGGAGTTTGAAGTTAAGGAATGGTTGAGAAACGATCAAAATTTTTGCAAATCTGATATTTGAAACCAATAACTACAATGGCCTAGGGGAAAAATACACATGCCGTGGTAATCGGGCGAGTTTCTACTTTCTGATGCAACAGGAATTTCTGGAGTTAGTCAATCAGTTCGCGAGATATGGGAGTTTGGAATTAAGGAATGGTTGAGAAACCATCAAAATTTTCGCAAGTCTGATACTCGAAACCAATAACCACTATGGCCTAGGGCAAAAATTCACACGCCGTTGTAATCGGGCGAGTATCTGCTTTCAGATGCAACCGGAATTTCTCGATTTCGTCAATCCGTTCGAGAGATATGGGAGTTTGAATTAAGGAATGGTTGAGAAACCATCAAAATTTTCGCAAGTCTGATACTCGAAACCAATAACTGGAATGGCCTAGGGGGAAAGTACACACACCATTGTAATCGGGCGAGGATCTACTTTCAGATGCAGCAGGAATTTTTCGAGTTCGTCAATCAGTTCGCGAGATACGGGAGTTTGAATTTAAGGAATGGTTGAGAAACCATCAAAATTTTGGCAACTCTGATGCTAGAAACGAATAACTGGAACGGCCAAGGGGAAAGATACACACATCATTGTAATCGGGCGAGTTTCTACTTTCAGATCCAACAGGAATTTCTCGAGTTCGTCAATCCGTTCGCGAGATATGGGAGTTTGAAGTTAAGGAATGGTTGAGAAACCATCAAAATTTTCGCAATTCTGATGCTAGAAACTAATAACTGGAATGGCCAAGGGGAAAGATACACACATCATTGTAATCGGGCGAGTTTCTACTTTCAGATGCAACAGGAATTTCTCAAGTTCGTCAATACGTTCGCGAGATATGGGAGTTTGAATGTAAGGAATGGTTGAGAAACCATCAAAATTTTCGTAAGTCTGGTACTCGAAACCAATGACTACTATGGCCTAGGGCAAAAATACACATACCGTTGCAATCGTGCGAGTTTCTACTTTCATATGCCATAGGAATTTCTCGAGCTCGTCAATCCGTTCGCGAGATACGGGACTTTTAAGTTAGGGAATTGTTGAGAAACCATCAAAATTTTCGCAAGTCTGATACTCGAAACCAATAACTGGAATGGCCTAGGGGAAAAGTACATACACCGTTGTAATCGGGCGAATTTCTACTATCAGATGCAATGGGAATTTCTCGAGTTCGTCAATCCGTTCGCGAGATATGGGAGTTTGAATTTAAGGAATGGTTGAGAAACCATCAAAAGTTTCGCAATTCTGATGCTAGAAACGAATAACTGGAACGGCCAAGGGGAAAGATACACACATCATTGTAATCGGGCGAGTTTCTACTTTCAGATCCAACAGGAATTTCTCGAGTTCGTCAATCCGTTCGCGAGATACGGGAGTTTGAAGTTAAGGAATGGTTGAGAAACGATCAAAATTTTTGCAAATCTGATATTTGAAACCAATAACTACAATGGCCTAGGGGAAAAATAAACATGTCGTTGTAATCGGGCGAATTTCTACTTTCAGATGCGACAGTAATTCCTCGAGTTGGTCAACCCGTCCGCGAGATATGGGAGTTTGAAATGAAGAAATGTTTGAGAAACCTTCAAAATTTTCGCAAGTCTGATGCTCGAAACCAATAACTACAATGGCCTAGCGGAAAAATACACATGCCGTGGTAATCGGGCGAGTTTCTACTTTCAGATGCAACAGGAATTTCTCGGGTTGGTCAATCCGTTCGCGAGACATGGGAGTTTGAATTTAAGGAGTGGTTGAGAAACCATCAAAATTTTCGCAAATCTGATACTTGAAACAAATAACTACAAGGGTCTAGGGGAAAAATACACACGCCGTTGTAATCGGGCGAGTATCTGCTTTCAGATGCAACCGGAATTTCTCGATTTCGTCAATCCGTTCGAGAGATATGGGAGTTTGAATTAAGGAATGGTTGAGAAACCATCAAAATTTTCGCAAGTCTGATACTCGAAACCAATAACTGGAATGGCCTAGGGGAAAGATACACACACCATTGTAATCGGGCAAGTTTCTACTTTCAGATCCCACAGGAATTTCTGGAGTTAGTCAATCCGTTCGCGAGATATGGGAGTTTGGAGTTAAGGAATGGTTGAGAAACCATCAAAATTTTCGCAAGTCTGATACTCTAAACCCATAACTATTATGGCCTAGAGCAAAAATACACACACCGTTGTTATCGGGCGAGCTTCTGCTTTCAGATGCAGCAGGACTTTCTCGAGTTCGACAATCCGATCGCGAGATACGGGAGTTTGAAGTTAAGGAATGGTTGAGAAACGATCAAAATTTTTGCAAATCTGATATTTGAAACCAATAACTACAATGGCCTAGGGGAAAAATAAACATGTCGTTGTAATCGGGCGAGTATCTACTTTCAGATGCAGCAGGAATTTCTCGAGTTGGTCAATCCGTTCGCGAGACATGGGAGTTTGAATTTAAGGAGTGGTTGAGAAACCATCAAAATTTTCGCAAATCTGATACTTGAAACCAATAACTACAATGACCTACGGGAAAAATACACATACCGTTGCAATCGGGCGAGTTCCTACTTTCAGATGCAATAGGAATTTCTCGAGTTCGTCAATCCGTTCGAGAGATACGGGAGTTTGAAGATAAGGAATGGTTGAGAAACCAACAAAATTTTCGCAAATCTGATACTCGAAACCAATAACTACAATGGCCTAGGGGAAACATACACATACAGTTGCAATCGAGCGAGTTTCTACTTTCAGATGCAATAGGAATTTCTCGTGTTCGTCAATCCGTTCGCGAGATATGGGAGTTTGAAGTTAAGGAATGGTTGAGACCATCAAAATGTTCGCAAGTCTGACACTCGAAACCAATAACTGGAATGGCCTAGGGGGAAAGTACACACACCATTGTAGTCGGGCGTGTTTCTACTTTCAGATGCAACAGGAATTTCTCGAGTTCGTCAATGCGTTCGCGAGATACGGGAGTTTGAAGTTAAGGAATGGTTGAGAAACGATCAAAATTTTGGCAAATCTGATATTTGAAACCAATAACTACAATGGCCTAGGGGAAAAATAAACATGTCGTTGTAATCGGGCGAGTATCTACTTTCAGATGCAGCAGGAATTTCTCGAGTTGGTTAATCCGTTCGCGAGATACGGGAGTTTGAAGTTAAGGAATGGTTGAGAAACGATCAAAATTTTGGCAAATCTGATATTTGAAACCAATAACTACAATGGCCTAGGGGAAAAATAAACATGTCGTTGTAATCGGGCGAGTATCTACTTTCAGATGCAGCAGGAATTTCTCGAGTTGGTCAATCCGTTCGCGAGACATGGGAGTTTGAATTTAAGGAGTGGTTGAGAAACCATCAAAATTTTCGCAAATCTGATACTTGAAACCAATAACTACAATGACCTACGGGAAAAATACACATACCGTTGCAATCGGGCGAGTTCCTACTTTCAGATGCAATAGGAATTTCTCGAGTTCGTCAATCCGTTCGAGAGATACGGGAGTTTGAAGTTAAGGAATGGTTGAGAAACGATCAAAATTTTCGCAAATCTGATATTTGAAACCAATAACTACAATGGCCTAGGGGAAAAATAAACATGCCGTGGTAATCGGGCGAGTTTCTACTTTCAGATGAAACAGGTATTTCTCGAGTTTGTCAATCCGTTCGCGAGACATGGGTGTTTGAATTTAAGGAGTGATTGAGAAACCATCAAAATTTTCGCAATTCTGATGCTAGAAACGAATAACCGGAATGGCCTAGGGGAAAGATACACACACCATTGTAATCGGGCGAGTTTCTACTTTCAGATCCAACAGGAATTTCTCGAGTTCGTCAATCCGTTCGCGAGATATGGGAGTTTGAAATTAAGGAATGGTTGAGAAACCATCAAAATTTTCGCAATTCTGATGCTAGAAACTAATAACTGGAATGGCCAAGGGGAAAGATACACACATCATTGTAATCGGGCGAGTTTCTACTTTCAGATGCAACAGGAATTTCTCGAGTTGGTGAATCCGTTCGCGAGATATGGGAGTTTGAAATTAAGGAATGGTTGAGAAACCATCAAAATTATCGCAAGTCTGATACTTGAAACCAATAACTAAAATGACCTACGGGAAAACTACACATACCGTTGCAATCGGGCGAGTTCCTACTTTCAGATGCAATAGGAATTTCTCGAGTTCGTCAATCCGTTCGAGAGATACGGGAGTTTGAAGATAAGGATTGGTTGAGAAACCAACAAAATTTTCGCAAATCTGATACTCGAAACCAATAACTACAATGGCCTAGGGGAAACATACACATACAGTTGCAATCGAGCGAGTTTCTACTTTCAGATGCAATAGGAATTTCTCGTGTTCGTCAATCCGTTCGCGAGATATGGGAGTTTGAAGTTAAGGAATGGTTGAGACCATCAAAATGTTCGCAAGTCTGATACTCGAAACCAATAACTGGAATGGCCTAGGGGGAAAGTACACACACCATTGTAGTCGGGCGTGTTTCTACTTTCAGATGCAACAGGAATTTCTCGAGTTCGTCAATGCGTTCGCGAGATACGGGAGTTTGAAGTTAAGGAATGGTTGAGAAACGATCAAAATTTTTGCAAATCTGATATTTGAAACCAATAACTACAATGGTCTAGGGGAAAAATACACAAACAGTTGCAATCGAGCGAGTTACTGCTTTCAGATGCAATAGGAATTTCTCGAGTTCGTCAATCCGTTCGCGAGATATGGGAGTTTGAAGTTAAGGAATGGTTGAGACCATCAAAATGTTCGCAAGTCTGATACTCGAAACCAATAGCTGGAATGGCCTAGGGGAATAATACACATGCCGTTGTAATCGGGCGAGTTTATGCTTTCAGATGCAGGAGGAATTTCTCGAGTTCGTCAATCCGTTCGCGAGATATGGGAGTTTGAAGTTAAGGAATGGTTGAGAAACCATCAAAATTTTCGCAAATCTGATACTTGAAACAAATAACTACAATGGTCTAGGGGAAAAATACACAAACAGTTGCAATCGAGCGAGTTACTGCTTTCAGATGCAATAGGAATTTCTCGAGTTCGTCAATCCGTTCGCGAGATACGGGAGTTTGAAGTTAAGGAATGGTTGAGAAACGATCAAAATTTTTGCAAATCTGATATTTGAAACCAATAACTACAATGGCCTAGGGGAAAAATAAACATGTCGTTGTGATCGGGCGAGTATCTACTTTCAGATGCGACAGTAATTCCTCGAGTTGGTCAACCCGTTCGCGAGATATGGGAGTTTGAAATGAAGAAATGTTTGAGAAACCTTCAAAATTTTCGCAAGTCTGATGCTCGAAACCAATAACTACAATGGCCTAGGGGAAAAATACACATGCCGTGGTAATCGGGCGAGTTTCTACTTTCAGATGCAACAGGAATTTCTCGAGTTGGTCAATCCGTTCGCGAGACATGGGAGTTTGAATTTAAGGAGTGGTTGAGAAACCATCAAAATTTTCGCAAATCTGATACTTGAAACAAATAACTACAAGGGTCTAGGGGAAAAATACACACGCCGTTGTAATCGAGCGAGTATCTGCTTTCAGATGCAACCGGAATTTCTCGATTTCGTCAATCCGTTCGAGAGATATGGGAGTTTGAATTAAGGAATGGTTGAGAAACCATCAAAATTTTCGCAAGTCTGATACTCGAAACCAATAACTGGAATGGCCTAGGGGAAAGATACACACACCATTGTAATCGGGCAAGTTTCTACTTTCAGATCCCACAGGAATTTCTGGAGTTAGTCAATCCGTTCGCGAGATATGGGAGTTTGGAGTTAAGGAATGGTTGAGAAACCATCAAAATTTTGGCAACTCTGATGCTAGAAACGAATAACTGGAACGGCCAAGGGGAAAGATACACACATCATTGTGATCGGGCGAGTATCTACTTTCAGATGCAACAGGAATTTCTCGAGTTCGTCAATCCGTTCGCGAGATACGGGAGTTTGAAGTTAAGGAATGGTTGAGAAACGATCAAAATTTTTGCAAATCTGATATTTGAAACCAATAACTACAATGGCCTAGGGGAAAAATACACATGCCGTGGTAATCGGGCGAGTTTCTACTTTCAGATGCAACAGGAATTTCTGGAGTTAGTCAATCAGTTCGCGAGATATGGGAGTTTGGAATTAAGGAATGGTTGAGAAACCATCAAAATTTTCGCAAGTCTGATACTCGAAACCAATAACCACTATGGCCTAGGGCAAAAATACACACGCCGTTGTAATCGGGCGAGTATCTGCTTTCAGATGCAACCGGAATTTCTCGATTTCGTCAATCCGTTCGAGAGATATGGGAGTTTGAATTAAGGAATGGTTGAGAAACCATCAAAATTTTCGCAAGTCTGATACTCGAAACCAATAACTGGAATGGCCTAGGGGGAAAGTACACACACCATTGTAATCGGGCGAGGATCTACTTTCAGATGCAGCAGGAATTTCTCGAGTTCGTCAATCAGTTCGCGAGATACGGGAGTTTGAATTTAAGGAATGGTTGAGAAACCATCAAAATTTTGGCAACTCTGATGCTAGAAACGAATAACTGGAACGGCCAAGGGGAAAGATACACACATCATTGTAATCGGGCGAGTTTCTACTTTCAGATCCAACAGGAATTTCTCGAGTTCGTCAATCCGTTCGCGAGATATGGGAGTTTGAAGTTAAGGAATGGTTGAGAAACCATCAAAATTTTCGCAATTCTGATGCTAGAAACTAATAACTGGAATGGCCAAGGGGAAAGATACACACATCATTGTAATCGGGCGAGTTTCTACTTTCAGATGCAACAGGAATTTCTCAAGTTCGTCAATACGTTCGCGAGATATGGGAGTTTGAATGTAAGGAATGGTTGAGAAACCATCAAAATTTTCGTAAGTCTGGTACTCGAAACCAATGACTACTATGGCCTAGGGCAAAAATACACATACCGTTGCAATCGTGCGAGTTTCTACTTTCATATGCCATAGGAATTTCTCGAGCTCGTCAATCCGTTCGCGAGATACGGGACTTTTAAGTTAGGGAATTGTTGAGAAACCATCAAAATTTTCGCAAGTCTGATACTCGAAACCAATAACTGGAATGGCCTAGGGGAAAAGTACATACACCGTTGTAATCGGGCGAATTTCTACTATCAGATGCAATGGGAATTTCTCGAGTTCGTCAATCCGTTCGCGAGATATGGGAGTTTGAATTTAAGGAATGGTTGAGAAACCATCAAAAGTTTCGCAATTCTGATGCTAGAAACGAATAACTGGAACGGCCAAGGGGAAAGATACACACATCATTGTAATCGGGCGAGTTTCTACTTTCAGATCCAACAGGAATTTCTCGAGTTCGTCAATCCGTTCGCGAGATACGGGAGTTTGAAGTTAAGGAATGGTTGAGAAACGATCAAAATTTTTGCAAATCTGATATTTGAAACCAATAACTACAATGGCCTAGGGGAAAAATAAACATGTCGTTGTAATCGGGCGAATTTCTACTTTCAGATGCGACAGTAATTCCTCGAGTTGGTCAACCCGTTCGCGAGATATGGGAGTTTGAAATGAAGAAATGTTTGAGAAACCTTCAAAATTTTCGCAAGTCTGATGCTCGAAACCAATAACTACAATGGCCTAGGGGAAAAATACACATGCCGTGGTAATCGGGCGAGTTTCTACTTTCAGATGCAACAGGAATTTCTCGAGTTGGTCAATCCGTTCGCGAGACATGGGAGTTTGAATTTAAGGAGTGGTTGAGAAACCATCAAAATTTTCGCAAATCTGATACTTGAAACAAATAACTACAAGGGTCTAGGGGAAAAATACACACGCCGTTGTAATCGGGCGAGTATCTGCTTTCAGATGCAACCGGAATTTCTCGATTTCGTCAATCCGTTCGAGAGATATGGGAGTTTGAATTAAGGAATGGTTGAGAAACCATCAAAATTTTCGCAAGTCTGATACTCGAAACCAATAACTGGAATGGCCTAGGGGAAAGATACACACACCATTGTAATCGGGCAAGTTTCTACTTTCAGATCCCACAGGAATTTCTGGAGTTAGTCAATCCGTTCGCGAGATATGGGAGTTTGGAGTTAAGGAATGGTTGAGAAACCATCAAAATTTTCGCAAGTCTGATACTCTAAACCCATAACTATTATGGCCTAGAGCAAAAATACACACACCGTTGATATCGGGCGAGCTTCTACTTTCAGATGCAGCAGGACTTTCTCGAGTTCGACAATCCGATCGCGAGATACGGGAGTTTGAAGTTAAGGAATGGTTGAGAAACGATCAAAATTTTTGCAAATCTGATATTTGAAACCAATAACTACAATGGCCTAGGGGAAAAATAAACATGTCGTTGTAATCGGGCGAGTATCTACTTTCAGATGCAGCAGGAATTTCTCGAGTTGGTCAATCCGTTCGCGAGACATGGGAGTTTGAATTTAAGGAGTGGTTGAGAAACCATCAAAATTTTCGCAAATCTGATACTTGAAACCAATAACTACAATGACCTACGGGAAAAATACACATACCGTTGCAATCGGGCGAGTTCCTACTTTCAGATGCAATAGGAATTTCTCGAGTTCGTCAATCCGTTCGAGAGATACGGGAGTTTGAAGATAAGGAATGGTTGAGAAACCAACAAAATTTTCGCAAATCTGATACTCGAAACCAATAACTACAATGGCCTAGGGGAAACATACACATACAGTTGCAATCGAGCGAGTTTCTACTTTCAGATGCAATAGGAATTTCTCGTGTTCGTCAATCCGTTCGCGAGATATGGGAGTTTGAAGTTAAGGAATGGTTGAGACCATCAAAATGTTCGCAAGTCTGACACTCGAAACCAATAACTGGAATGGCCTAGGGGGAAAGTACACACACCATTGTAGTCGGGCGTGTTTCTACTTTCAGATGCAACAGGAATTTCTCGAGTTCGTCAATGCGTTCGCGAGATACGGGAGTTTGAAGTTAAGGAATGGTTGAGAAACGATCAAAATTTTGGCAAATCTGATATTTGAAACCAATAACTACAATGGCCTAGGGGAAAAATAAACATGTCGTTGTAATCGGGCGAGTATCTACTTTCAGATGCAGCAGGAATTTCTCGAGTTGGTCAATCCGTTCGCGAGACATGGGAGTTTGAATTTAAGGAGTGGTTGAGAAACCATCAAAATTTTCGCAAATCTGATACTTGAAACCAATAACTACAATGACCTACGGGAAAAATACACATACCGTTGCAATCGGGCGAGTTCCTACTTTCAGATGCAATAGGAATTTCTCGAGTTCGTCAATCCGTTCGAGAGATACGGGAGTTTGAAGTTAAGGAATGGTTGAGAAACGATCAAAATTTTCGCAAATCTGATATTTGAAACCAATAACTACAATGGCCTAGGGGAAAAATAAACATGCCGTGGTAATCGGGCGAGTTTCTACTTTCAGATGAAACAGGAATTTCTCGAGTTTGTCAATCCGTTCGCGAGACATGGGTGTTTGAATTTAAGGAGTGATTGAGAAACCATCAAAATTTTCGCAATTCTGATGCTAGAGACGAATAACCGGAATGGCCTAGGGGAAAGATACACACACCATTGTAATCGGGCGAGTTTCTACTTTCAGATCCAACAGGAATTTCTCGAGTTCGTCAATCCGTTCGCGAGATATGGGAGTTTGAAGTTAAGGAATGGTTGAGAAACCATCAAAATTTTCGCAATTCTGATGCTAGAAACTAATAACTGGAATGGCCAAGGGGAAAGATACACACATCATTGTAATCGGGCGAGTTTCTACTTTCAGATGCAACAGGAATTTCTCGAGTTGGTGAATCCGTTCGCGAGATATGGGAGTTTGAAATTAAGGAATGGTTGAGAAACCATCAAAATTATCGCAAGTCTGATACTTGAAACCAATAACTAAAATGACCTACGGGAAAACTACACATACCGTTGCAATCGGGCGAGTTCCTACTTTCAGATGCAATAGGAATTTCTCGAGTTCGTCAATCCGTTCGAGAGATACGGGAGTTTGAAGATAAGGAATGGTTGAGAAACCAACAAAATTTTCGCAAATCTGATACTCGAAACCAATAACTACAATGGCCTAGGGGAAACATACACATACAGTTGCAATCGAGCGAGTTTCTACTTTCAGATGCAATAGGAATTTCTCGTGTTCGTCAATCCGTTCGCGAGATATGGGAGTTTGAAGTTAAGGAGTGGTTGAGAAACCATCAAAATTTTCGCAAATCTGATACTTGAAACAAATAACTACAATGGTCTAGGGGAAAAATACACAAACAGTTGCAATCGAGCGAGTTACTGCTTTCAGATGCAATAGGAATTTCTCGAGTTCGTCAATCCGTTCGCGAGATATGGGAGTTTGAAGTTAAGGAATGGTTGAGACCATCAAAATTTTCGCAAGTCTGGTACTCGAAACCAATAACTGGAATGGCCTAGGGGAAAAATACACATGCCGTTGTAATCGGGCGAGTTTCTACTTTCAGATGCAACAGGAATTTCTCGAGTTCGTCAATCCGTTCGCGAGATACGGGAGTTTGAAGTTAAGGAATGGTTGAGAAACCATCAAAATTTTTGGAATCTGATACTCGAAGTCATTAATTACTATGGTCTAGGGCAAAAATACACAGACCGTTGTAATCGGGCGAGTTTCTGCTATCAGATGCAACAGGAATTTCTGGAGTTCGTCAATCCGTTCGCGAGAATTGGGAGTTTGAAGTTAAGGAATGGTTGAGAAACCATCAAAATTTTTGGAATCTGATACTCGAAGCCATTAATTACTATGGTCTAGGGCAAAAATACACATGCCGTTGTAATCAGGCGAGTTTCTACTTTCAGATGCAACAGGAATTTCAAGAGTTCGTCAATCCGTTCGCGAGAAATGGGAGTTCGAAGTTAAGGAATGGTTGAGAAACCATCAAAATTTTCGCAAGTCTGATACTCGCAACCAATAACTACCATGGCCTGGGGCAAAAATACACAGACCGTTGTAATCGATCGAGTTTCTGCTATCAGATGCAACAGGAATATCTCGAGTTCGTCAATCCGTTCGCGAGAATTGGGAGTTCGAAGTTAAGGAATGGTTGAGAAACCATCAAAATTTTCGCAAGTCTGATACTCGCAACCAATAACTGCCATGGCCTGGGGCAAAAATACACAGACCGTTGTAATCGAGCGAGTTTCTGCTTTCAGATGCAACAGGAATTTCTCGAGTTCCTAAATCCGTTCGGGAGATATGGGATTTTGAAGTTAAGGAATGGTTGAGAAACCATCACAATTTTCGCAAGTCTGATACTCGAAACCAATAACTACTATGGCCTAAGGCAAAAATACACGTACCGTTGTAATCGGGCGAGTTTCTACTTTCACATGCAACAGGAATTTCTGGAGTACGTCAATCCGTTCGCGAGATATGTGAGTTTGAAGTTAAGGAATGGTTGAGAAACCATCAAAATTTTCGCTTGTCTGATACTCGAAACCAATAACTGGAATGGCCTAGGGGTAAAGTACACTCACCATTGTAATGGGGCGTGTTTCTAGTTTCAGATACAATAGGGATTTCTCGTGTTCGTCAATGCGTTCGCGAGATATGGCAGTTTGAAGTTAAGGAATGGTTGAGAAACCATCAAAATTTTCGCAAGTCTGATACTCGAAACCAATAACTACAATGGCCTAGGGAAAAAATACACATACCGTTGTAATCGGGCGAGTTTCTGCTTTCAGATGCAACAGGAATTTCTCGAGTTCGTCATTCCGTTCGCGAGATATGGGGTTTGAAGGTAAGGAATGGTTGAGAAACCATCAAAATTTACGCAATTCTGATGCTAGAAACGAATAACTGGAATGGCCTAGGGGAAAAGTACACAAACCATTGTAATCGGGCGAGTTTCTACTTTCAGATGCAAAAGGAATTTCTCGTGTTCGTCAATCCGTTCGCGAGGTATGGGAGTTTGAAGTTAAGGAATGGTTGAGAAACCCACAAAATTTTCGCAAGTCTGATACTCGAAACCAATAACTACAAAGGCCTAGGGGAAAAATACGCGTACCGTTGTAATCGGTCGAGTTTCTACTTTCACATGCAACAGGAATTTCTCGAGTTCGTCAATCCGTTCGCGAGATATGGCAGTTTGAAGTTAAGGAATGGTTGAGAAACCATCAAAACTTTCGCAAGTCTGATACTCGAAACCAATAAGTACAAAGGCCTAGGGGAAGAACACACATATCCTTGTAATCGGGCGAGTTTCTACTTTCAGCTGCAACAGGAATTTCTCGAGTTCGTCAATCCGTTCGGGAGATATGGGAGTTTGAAGTTAAGGAATCGTTGAGAAACCATCACAATTTTCGCAAGTCTGATACTCGAAACCAATAACTACTATGGCCTAGGTCAAAAATGCACATACCGTTGAAATCGGGCGAGTTTCTGCTTTCAGATGCAACAGGAGTTTCTCGAGTTCGTCAATCCGTTCGCGAGAAATGGGAGTTCGAAGTTAAGGAATGGTTGAGAAACCATCAAAATTTTCGCAAGTCTGATACTCGCAACCAATAACTACAATGGCCTAGGGGAAAAATACACATACCGTTGTAATCGGGCGAGTTTCTGCTATCAGATGCAACAGGAATTTCTCGAGTTCGTCAATCCGTTCGCGAGAAATGGGAGTTCGAAGTTAAGGAATGGTTGAGAAACCATCAAAATTTTCGCAAGTCTGATACTCGCAACCAATAACTACAATGGCCTAGGGGAAAAATACACACACCGTTGTAATCGGGCGAGTTTCTGCTATCAGATGCAACAGGAATTTCTCGAGTTCGTCAATCCGTTCGCGAGAAATGGGAGTTCGAAGTTAAGTAATGGTTGAGAAACCATCAAAATTTTCGCAAGTCTGATACTCGCAACCAATAACTACCATGGCCTGGGGCAAAAATACACAGACCGTTGTAATCGATCGAGTTTCTGCTATCAGATGCAACAGGAATATCTCGAGTTCGTCAATCCGTTCGCGAGAATTGGGAGTTTGAAGTTAAGGAATGGTTGAGAAACCATCAAAATTTTTGGAATCTGATACTCGAAGCCATTAATTACTATGGTCTAGGGCAAAAATACACAGACCGTTGTAATCGGGCGAGTTTCTGCTATCAGATGCAACAGGAATTTCTGGAGTTCGTCAATCCGTTCGCGAGAATTGGGAGTTTGAAGTTAAGGAATGGTTGAGAAACCATCAAAATTTTTGGAATCTGATACTCGAAGCCATTAATTACTATGGTCTAGGGCAAAAATACACATGCCGTTGTAATCAGGCGAGTTTCTACTTTCAGATGCAACAGGAATTTCTCGAGTTCGTCAATCCGTTCGCGAGAAATGGGAGTTCGAAGTTAAGGAATGGTTGAGAAACCATCAAAATTTTCGCAAGTCTGATACTCGCAACCAATAACTACCATGGCCTGGGGCAAAAATACACAGACCGTTGTAATCGATCGAGTTTCTGCTATCAGATGCAACAGGAATTTCTCGAGTTCGTCAAACCGTTCGCGAGAAATGGGAGTTCGAAGTTAAGGACTGGTTGAGAAACCATCAAAATTTTCGCAAGTCTGATACTCGCAACCAATAACTACCATGGCCTGGGGCAAAAATACACAGACCGTTGTAATCGAGCGAGTTTCTGCTATCAGATGCAACGGGAATATCTCGAGTTCGTCAATCCGTTCGCGAGAATTGGGAGTTTGAAGTTAAGGAATGGTTGAGAAACCATCAAAATTTTTGGAATCTGATACTCGAAGCCATTAATTACTATGGTCTAGGGCAAAAATACACATGCCGTTGTAATCGGGTGAGTCTCTGCTTTCAGATTCAGCAGGAATTACCCGAGTTCGTCAATCCATTCGCGAGATATGCGAGTTTGAAATTAAGGAATGGTTGAGAAACCATCAAAATTTTCGCAAGTCTGATACTCGAAACGAATAACTGGAATGGCCTAGGGTAAAAGTACACACACCATTGTAATCAGGCGAGTTTCTACTTTCACATGCAACAGGAATTTCTCGAGTTCGTCAATCCGTTCGCGAGATATGGAAGTTCGAAGTTAAGGAATGATTGAGAAACCATCAAAATTTTCGCTGGTCTGATACTCGAAACCAATAACTACTATGCCCTAGGGCAAAAATACACATACCTTTGTAATCGGCCGAGTTTCCACATTCAGAGGCAACAGGAATTTCTCGAGTTCGTCATTCCGTTCGCGAGATATGGGAGTTTGAAGATAAGCAATGGTTGAGAAACCATCAAAAGTTTCGCAATTGTGATGCTAGAAACGAGTAACTGGAATGGCCTAGGGGAAAAGTACACACACCATTGTAGTCGGGCGTGTTTCTACTTTCAGATGCAACAGGAATTTCTCGAGTTCGTCAATCCGTTCGCGAGATACGGGAGTTTGAATTTAAGGAATGGTTGAGAAACCATCAAAATTTTGGCAACTCTGATGCTAGAAACGAATAACTGGAACGGCCAAGGGGAAAGATACACACATCATTGTAATCGGGCGAGTTTCTACTTTCAGATCCAACAGGAATTTCTCGAGTTCGTCAATCCGTTCGCGAGATATGGGAGTTTGAAGTTAAGGAATGGTTGAGAAACCATCAAAATTTGCGCAATTCTGATGCTAGAAACTAATAACTGGAATGGCCAAGGGGAAAGATACACACATCATTGTAATCGGGCGAGTTTCTACTTTCAGATGCAACAGGAATTTCTCAAGTTCGTCAATACGTTCGCGAGATATGGGAGTTTGAAGGTAAGGAATGGTTGAGAAACCATCAAAATTTTCGTAAGTCTGGTACTCGAAACCAATGACTACTATGGCCTAGGGCAAAAATACACATACCGTTGCAATCGTGCGAGTTTCTACTTTCATATGCCATAGGAATTTCTCGAGCTCGTCAATCCGTTTGCGAGATACGGGACTTTTAAGTTAGGGAATTGTTGAGAAACCATCAAAATTTTCGCAAGTCTGATACTCGAAACCAATAACTGGAATGGCCTAGGGGAAAAGTACATACACCGTTGTAATCGGGCGAATTTCTACTATCAGATGCAATGGGAATTTCTCGAGTTCGTCAATCCGTTCGCGAGATATGGGAGTTTGAATTTAAGGAATGGTTGAGAAACCATCAAAAGTTTCGCAATTCTGATGCTAGAAACGAATAACTGGAACGGCCAAGGGGAAAGATACACACATCATTGTAATCGGGCGAGTTTCTACTTTCAGATCCAACAGGAATTTCTCGAGTTCGTCAATCCGTTCGCGAGATACGGGAGTTTGAAGTTAAGGAATGGTTGAGAAACGATCAAAATTTTTGCAAATCTGATATTTGAAACCAATAACTACAATGGCCTGGGGGAAAAATAAACATGTCGTTGTAATCGGGCGAATTTCTACTTTCAGATGCGACAGTAATTCCTCGAGTTGGTCAACCCGTTCGCGAGATATGGGAGTTTGAAATGAAGAAATGTTTGAGAAACCTTCAAAATTTTCGCAAGTCTGATGCTCGAAACCAATAACTACAATGGCCTAGGGGAAAAATACACATGCCGTGGTAATCGGGCGAGTTTCTACTTTCAGATGCAACAGGAATTTCTCGAGTTGGTCAATCCGTTCGCGAGACATGGGAGTTTGAATTTAAGGAGTGGTTGAGAAACCATCAAAATTTTCGCAAATCTGATACTTGAAACAAATAACTACAAGGGTCTAGGGGAAAAATACACACGCCGTTGTAATCGGGCGAGTATCTGCTTTCAGATGCAACCGGAATTTCTCGATTTCGTCAATCCGTTCGAGAGATATGGGAGTTTGAATTAAGGAATGGTTGAGAAACCATCAAAATTTTCGCAAGTCTGATACTCGAAACCAATAACTGGAATGGCCTAGGGGAAAGATACACACACCATTGTAATCGGGCAAGTTTCTACTTTCAGATCCCACAGGAATTTCTGGAGTTAGTCAATCCGTTCGCGAGATATGGGAGTTTGGAGTTAAGGAATGGTTGAGAAACCATCAAAATTTTCGCAAGTCTGATACTCTAAACCCATAACTATTATGGCCTAGAGCAAAAATACACACACCGTTGTTATCGGGCGAGCTTCTACTTTCAGATGCAGCAGGACTTTCTCGAGTTCGACAATCCGATCGCGAGATACGGGAGTTTGAAGTTAAGGAATGGTTGAGAAACGATCAAAATTTTTGCAAATCTGATATTTGAAACCAATAACTACAATGGCCTAGGGGAAAAATAAACATGTCGTTGTAATCGGGCGAGTATCTACTTTCAGATGCAGCAGGAATTTCTCGAGTTGGTCAATCCGTTCGCGAGACATGGGAGTTTGAATTTAAGGAGTGGTTGAGAAACCATCAAAATTTTCGCAAATCTGATACTTGAAACCAATAACTACAATGACCTACGGGAAAAATACACATACCGTTGCAATCGGGCGAGTTCCTACTTTCAGATGCAATAGGAATTTCTCGAGTTCGTCAATCCGTTCGAGAGATACGGGAGTTTGAAGATAAGGAATGGTTGAGAAACCAACAAAATTTTCGCAAATCTGATACTCGAAACCAATAACTACAATGGCCTAGGGGAAACATACACATACAGTTGCAATCGAGCGAGTTTCTACTTTCAGATGCAATAGGAATTTCTCGTGTTCGTCAATCCGTTCGCGAGATATGGGAGTTTGAAGTTAAGGAATGGTTGAGACCATCAAAATGTTCGCAAGTCTGATACTCGAAACCAATAACTGGAATGGCCTAGGGGGAAAGTACACACACCATTGTAGTCGGGCGTGTTTCTACTTTCAGATGCAACAGGAATTTCTCGAGTTCGTCAATGCGTTCGCGAGATACGGGAGTTTGAAGTTAAGGAATGGTTGAGAAACGATCAAAATTTTGGCAAATCTGATATTTGAAACCAATAACTACAATGGCCTAGGGGAAAAATAAACATGTCGTTGTAATCGGGCGAGTATCTACTTTCAGATGCAGCAGGAATTTCTCGAGTTGGTCAATCCGTTCGCGAGACATGGGAGTTTGAATTTAAGGAGTGGTTGAGAAACCATCAAAATTTTCGCAAATCTGATACTTGAAACCAATAACTACAATGACCTACGGGAAAAATACACATACCGTTGCAATCGGGCGAGTTCCTACTTTCAGATGCAATAGGAATTTCTCGAGTTCGTCAATCCGTTCGAGAGATACGGGAGTTTGAAGTTAAGGAATGGTTGAGAAACGATCAAAATTTTCGCAAATCTGATATTTGAAACCAATAACTACAATGGCCTAGGGGAAAAATAAACATGCCGTGGTAATCGGGCGAGTTTCTACTTTCAGATGAAACAGGAATTTCTCGAGTTTGTCAATCCGTTCGCGAGACATGGGTGTTTGAATTCAAGGAGTGATTGAGAAACCATCAAAATTTTCGCAATTCTGATGCTAGAAACGAATAACCGGAATGGCCTAGGGGAAAGATACACACACCATTGTAATCGGGCGAGTTTCTACTTTCAGATCCAACAGGAATTTCTCGAGTTCGTCAATCCGTTCGCGAGATATGGGAGTTTGAAGTTAAGGAATGGTTGAGAAACCATCAAAATTTTCGCAATTCTGATGCTAGAAACTAATAACTGGAATGGCCAAGGGGAAAGATACACACATCATTGTAATCGGGCGAGTTTCTACTTTCAGATGCAACAGGAATTTCTCGAGTTGGTGAATCCGTTCGCGAGATATGGGAGTTTGAAATTAAGGAATGGTTGAGAAACCATCAAAATTATCGCAAGTCTGATACTTGAAACCAATAACTAAAATGACCTACGGGAAAACTACACATACCGTTGCAATCGGGCGAGTTCCTACTTTCAGATGCAATAGGAATTTCTCGAGTTCGTCAATCCGTTCGAGAGATATGGGAGTTTGAAGTTAAGGAATGGTTGAGACCATCAAAATGTTCGCAAGTCTGATACTCGAAACCAATAACTGGAATGGCCTAGGGGGAAAGTACACACACCATTGTAGTCGGGCGTGTTTCTACTTTCAGATGCAACAGGAATTTCTCGAGTTCGTCAATGCGTTCGCGAGATACGGGAGTTTGAAGTTAAGGAATGGTTGAGAAACGATCAAAATTTTTGCAAATCTGATATTTGAAACCAATAACTACAATGGCCTAGGGGAAAAATAAACATGTCGTTGTAATCGGGCGAGTATCTACTTTCAGATGCAGCAGGAATTTCTCGAGTTGGTCAATCCGTTCGCGAGACATGGGAGTTTGAATTTAAGGAGTGGTTGAGAAACCATCAAAATTTTCGCAAATCTGATACTAGAAACAAATAACTACAATGGTCTAGGGGAAAAATACACAAACAGTTGCAATCGAGCGAGTTACTGCTTTCAGATGCAATAGGAATTTCTCGAGTTCGTCAATCCGTTCGCGAGATATGGGAGTTTGAAGTTAAGGAATGGTTGAGACCATCAAAATGTTCGCAAGTCTGATACTCGAAACCAATAGCTGGAATGGCCTAGGGGAATAATACACATGCCGTTGTAATCGGGCGAGTTTATGCTTTCAGATGCAGGAGGAATTTCTCGAGTTCGTCAATCCGTTCGCGAGATATGGGAGTTTGAAGTTAAGGAATGGTTGAGAAACCATCAAAATTTTCGCAAGTCTGGTACTCGAAACCAATAACTGGAATGGCCTAGGGGAAAAATACACATGCCGTTGTAATCGGGCGAGTTTCTACTTTCAGATGCAACAGGAATTTCTCGAGTTCGTCAATCCGTTCGCGAGATACGGGAGTTTGAAGTTAAGGAATGGTTGAGAAACCATCAAAATTTTTGGAATCTGATACTCGAAGTCATTAATTACTATGGTCTAGGGCAAAAATAGACAGACCGTTGTAATCGGGCGAGTTTCTGCTATCAGATGCAACAGGAATTTCTGGAGTTCGTCAATCCGTTCGCGAGAATTAGGAGTTTGAAGTTAAGGAATGGTTGAGAAACCATCAAAATTTTTGGAATCTGATACTCGAAGCCATTAATTACTATGGTCTAGGGCAAAAATACACATGCCGTTGTAATCAGGCGAGTTTCTACTTTCAGATGCAACAGGAATTTCAAGAGTTCGTCAATCCGTTCGCGAGAAATGGGAGTTCGAAGTTAAGGAATGGTTGAGAAACCATCAAAATTTTCGCAAGTCTGATACTCGCAACCAATAACTACCATGGCCTGGGGTAAAAATACACAGACCGTTGTAATCGATCGAGTTTCTGCTATCAGATGCAACAGGAATATCTCGAGTTCGTCAATCCGTTCGCGAGAATTGGGAGTTCGAAGTTAAGGAATGGTTGAGAAACCATCAAAATTTTCGCAAGTCTGATACTCGCAACCAATAACTGCCATGGCCTGGGGCAAAAATACACAGACCGTTGTAATCGAGCGAGTTTCTGCTTTCAGATGCAACAGGAATTTCTCGAGTTCCTAAATCCGTTCGGGAGATATGGGAGTTTGAAGTTAAGGAATGGTTGAGAAACCATCACAATTTTCGCAAGTCTGATACTCGAAACCAATAACTACTATGGCCTAAGGCAAAAATACACGTACCGTTGTAATCGGGCGAGTTTCTACTTTCACATGCAACAGGAATTTCTGGAGTACGTCAATCCGTTCGCGAGATATGTGAGTTTGAAGTTAAGGAATGGTTGAGAAACCATCAAAATTTTCGCTTGTCTGATACTCGAAACCAATAACTGGAATGGCCTAGGGGTAAAGTACACTCACCATTGTAATGGGGCGTGTTTCTAGTTTCAGATACAATAGGAATTTCTCGTGTTCGTCAATGCGTTCGCGAGATATGGCAGTTTGAAGTTAAGGAATGGTTGAGAAACCATCAAAACTTTCGCAAGTCTGATACTCGAAACCAATAACTACAAAGGCCTAGGGGAAAAACACACATATCCTTGTAATCGGGCGAGTTTCTACTTTCAGATGCAAAAGGAATTTCTCGTGTTCGTCAATCCGTTCGCGAGGTATGGGTGTTTGAAGTTAAGGAGTGGTTGAGAAACCCACAAAATTTTCGCAAGTCTGATACTCGAAACCAATAACTACAAAGGCCTAGGGGAAAAATACGCGTACCGTTGTAATCGGTCGAGTTTCTACTTTCACATGCAACAGGAATTTCTCGAGTTCGTCAATCCGTTCGCGAGATATGGCAGTTTGAAGTTAAGGAATGGTTGAGAAACCATCAAAACTTTCGCAAGTCTGATACTCGAAACCAATAACTACAAAGGCCTAGGGGAAAAACACACATATCCTTGTAATCGGGCGAGTTTCTACTTTCAGCTGCAACAGGAATTTCTCGAGTTCGTCAATCCGTTCGGGAGATATGGGAGTTTGAAGTTAAGGAATCGTTGAGAAACCATCACAATTTTCGCAGGTCTGATACTCGAAACCAATAACTACTATGGCCTAGGTCAAAAATGCACATACCGTTGAAATCGGGCGAGTTTCTGCTTTCAGATGCAACAGGAGTTTCTCGAGTTCGTCAATCCGTGCGCGAGATTGGGAGTTTGAAGATAAGGAATGGTTGAGAAACCATCAATATTTTCGCATGTCTGATACTCGAATCCAATAACTACTATGCCCTAGGGCAAAAATACACATACCGTTGTAATCGGGCGAGTTTCTACTTTCAGCTGCAACAGGAATTTCTCGAGTTCGTCAATCCGTTCGGGAGATATGGGAGTTTGAAGTTAAGGAATGGTTGAGAAATCATCACAATTTTCGCAAGTCTGATACTCGAAAACAATAACTACAATGGCCTGTCGCAAAAATACACATACCGTTGTAATCGGGCGAGTTTCTGCTATCAGATGCAACAGGAATTTCTCGAGTTCGTCAATCCGTTCGCGAGAAATGGGAGTTCGAAGTTAAGGAATGGTTGAGAAACCATCAAAATTTTCGCAAGTCTGATACTCGCAACCAATAACTACAATGGCCTAGGGGAAAAATACACATACCGTTGTAATCGGGCGAGTTTCTGCTATCAGATGCAACAGGAATTTCTCGAGTTCGTCAATCCGTTCGCGAGAAATGGGAGTTCGAAGTTAAGGAATGGTTGAGAAACCATCAAAATTTTCGCAAGTCTGATACTCGCAACCAATAACTACCATGGCCTGGGGCAAAAATACACAGACCGTTGTAATCGATCGAGTTCCTGCTATCAGATGCAACAGGAATATCTCGAGTTCGTCAATCCGTTCGCGAGAATTGGGAGTTTGAAGTTAAGGAATGGTTGAGAAACCATCAAAATTTTTGGAATCTGATACTCGAAGCCATTAATTACTATGGTCTAGGGCAAAAATACACAGACCGTTGTAATCGGGAGAGTTTCTGCTATCAGATGCAACAGGAATTTCTGGAGTTCGTCAATCCGTTCGCGAGAATTGGGAGTTTGAAGTTAAGGAATGGTTGAGAAACCATCAAAATTTTTGGAATCTGATACTCGAAGCCATTAATTACTATGGTCTAGGGCAAAAATACACATTCCGTTGTAATCAGGCGAGTTTCTACTTTCAGATGCAACAGGAATTTCTCGAGTTCGTCAATCCGTTCGCGAGAAATGGGAGTTCGAAGTTAAGGAATGGTTGAGAAACCATCAAAATTTTCGCAAGTCTGATACTCGCAACCAATAACTACCATGGCCTGGGGCAAAAATACACAGACCGTTGTAATCGAGCGAGTTTCTGCTATCAGATGCAACAGGAATATTTCGAGTTCGTCAATCCGTTCGCGAGAATTGGGAGTTTGAAGTTAAGGAATGGTTGAGAAACCATCAAAATTTTTGGAATCTGATACTCGAAGCCATTAATTACTATGGTCTAGGGCAAAAATACACAGACCGTTGTAATCGGGCGAGTTTCTGCTATCAGATGCAACAGGAATTTCTGGAGTTCGTCAATCCGTTCGCGAGAATTGGGAGTTTGAAGTTAAGGAATGGTTGAGAAACCATCAAAATTTTTGGAATCTGATACTCGAAGCCATTAATTACTATGGTCTAGGGCAAAAATACACATGCCGTTGTAATCGGGTGAGTCTCTGCTTTCAGATTCAGCAGGAATTACCCGAGTTCGTCAATCCGTTCGCGAGATATGTGAGTTTGAAATTAAGGAATGGTTGAGAAACCATCAAAATTTTCGCAAGTCTGATACTCGAAACGAATAACTGGAATGGCCTAGGGGTAAAGTACACTCAGCATTGTAATCGGGCGAGTCTCTACTTTCAGATACAAAGGAATTTCTCGAGTTCGTCAATGCGTTCGCGAGATATGGGAGTTTCAAGTTAAGGAATGGTTGAGAAATCATCAAAATTTTGGCATGTCTGATACTCGAATCCAATAACTACTATGGCCTAGGGCAAAAATACACATGCCGTTGTAATCGGTCGAGTTTCTACTTTCACATGCAACAGGAATTTCTCGAGTTCGTCAATCCGTTCGCGAGATATGGAAGTTCGAAGTTAAGGAATGATTGAGAAACCATCAAAATTTTCGCTGGTCTGATACTCGAAACCAATAACTACTATGCCCTAGGGCAAAAATACACATACCTTTTTAATCGGGCGAGTTTCCACATTCAGAGGCAACAGGAATTTCTCGAGTTCGTCATTCTGTTCGCGAGATATGGGAGTTTGAAGATAAGCAATGGTTGAGAAACCATCAAAAGTTTCGCAATTCTGATGCTAGAAACGAATAACTGGAATGGCCGAGGGGAAAAGAACACGCACCATTGTAATCGGGCGAGTTTCTACTTTCAGATGCAACAGGGATTAATCGAGTTCGTCAATCCGTTCGCGAGAAAGGGGAGTTTGAAGTTAAGGTATGGTTGAGAAAACATCAACATTGTCGCAAGCCTGATACTCGAAACCAATAGCTACAAAGGCCTAGGGCAAAAATACACAGACCGTTTTAATCGGGCGAGTTTCTGCTATCAGATGCAACAGGAATTTCTCGAGTTCGTCAATCCGTTCGCGAGAATTGGGAGTTTGAAGTTAAGGAATGGTTGAGAAACCATCAAAATTTTTGGAATCTGATACTCGAAGCCATTAATTACTATGGTCTAGGGCAAAAATACACATGCCGTTGTAATCGGGTGAGTCTCTGCTTTCAGATTCAGCAGGAATTACCCGAGTTCGTCAATCCATTCGCGAGATATGCGAGTTTGAAATTAAGGAATGGTTGAGAAACCATCAAAATTTTCGCAAGTCTGATACTCGAAACGAATAACTGGAATGGCCTAGGGTAAAAGTACACAGACCATTGTAATCAGGCGAGTTTCTACTTTCACATGCAACAGGAATTTCTCGAGTTCGTCAATCCGTTCGCGAGATATGGAAGTTCGAAGTTAAGGAATGATTGAGAAACCATCAAAATTTTCGCTGGTCTGATACTCGAAACCAATAACTACTATGCCCTAGGGCAAAAATACACATACCTTTGTAATCGGCCGAGTTTCCACATTCAGAGGCAACAGGAATTTCTCGAGTTCGTCATTCCGTTCGCGAGATATGGGAGTTTGAAGATAAGCAATGGTTGAGAAACCAACAAAAGTTTCGCTATTGTGATGCTAGAAACGAGTAACTGGAATGGCCTAGGGGAAAAGTACACGCACCATTGTAATCGGGCGAGTTTCTACTTTCAGATGCAACAGGAATTAATCGATTTCGTCAACCCGTACGCGAGATATGGGAGTTTGAAGTTAAGGAATGGTTGAGGAACCATCAAAATTTTCGCAAGTCTGATACTCGAAAACAATAACTACAATGGCCTGGGGCAAAAATACACATACCGTTGTAATCGGGCGAGTTTCTGCTATCAGATGCAATAGGAATTTCTCGAGTTCGTCAATCCGTTCGCGAGAAATGGGATTTCGAAGTTAAGGAATGGTTGAGAAACCATCAAAATTTTCGCAAGTCTGATACTCGCAACCAATAACTACAATGGCCTTTAGGAAAAATACACATACCGTTGTAACCGGGCGAGTTTCTACTTTCAGATGCAACAGGAATTTCTCGAGTTCGTAAATCCGTTCGGGAGATATGGGAGTTTGAAGTTAAGGAATGGTTGAGAAACCATCACCATTTTCGCAAGTCTGATACTCGAAACCAATAACTACTACGGCCTAGGGCAAAAATACACGTACCGTTGTAATCGGGCGAGTTTCTACGTCCACATGCAACAGGAATTTCTGGAGTACGTCAATCCGTTCGCGAGATATGCGCGTTTGAAGTTAAGGAATGTTTGAGAAACCATCAAAATTTTCGCTTGTCTGACACTCGAAACCAATAACTGGAATGACCTAGGGGTAAAGTACACTCGCCATTGTAATGGGGCGTGTTTCTACTTTCAGATACAATAGGAATTTCTCGTGTTCGTCAATGCGTTCGCGAGATATGGCAGTTTGAAGTTAAGGAATGGTTGAGAAACCATCAAAATTTTCGCAAGTCTGATACTCGAAACAAATAACTACAATGGCCTAGGGGAAAAGTACACATACCGTTGTAATCGGGCGAGTTTCTGCTTTCAGATGCGACAGGAATTTCTCGAGTTCGTCATTCCGTTCGCGAGATATGGGGTTTGAAGGTAAGGAATGGTTGAGAAACCATCAAAATTTACGCAATTCTGATGCTAGAAACGAATAACTGGAATGGCCTAGGGGAAAAGTACACAAACCATTGTAATCGGGCGAGTTTCTACTTTCAGATGCAAAAGGAACTTCTCGTGTTCGTCAATCCGTTCGCGAGGTATGGGAGTTTGAAGTTAAGGAATGGTTGAGAAACCGACAAAATTTTCGCAAGTCTGATACTCGAAACCAATAGCTACAAAGGCCTAGGGGAAAAATACGCGTACCGTTGTAATCGGGCGAGTTTCTACTTTCACATGCAACAGGAATTTCTCGAGTTCGTCAATCCGTTCGCGAGATATGGCAGTTTGAAGTTAAGGAATGGTTGAGAAACCATCAAAACTTTCGCAAGTCTGATACTCGAAACCAATAACTACAAAGGCCTAGTGGAAAAACACACATATCCTTGTAATCGGGCGAGTTTCTACTTTCAGCTGCAACAGGAATTTCTCGAGTTCGTCAATCCGTTCGGGAGATATGGGAGTTTGAAGTTAAGGAATCGTTGAGAAACCATCACAATTTTCGCAGGTCTGATACTCGAAACCAATAACTACTATGGCCTAGGTCAAAAATGCACATACCGTTGAAATCGGGCGAGTTTCTGCTTTCAGATGCAACAGGAGTTTCTCGAGTTCGTCAATCCGTGCGCGAGATTGGGAGTTTGAAGATAAGGAATGGTTGAGAAACCATCAATATTTTCGCATGTCTGATACTCGAATCCAATAACTACTATGCCCTAGGGCAAAAATACACATACCGTTGTAATCGGGCGAGTTTCTACTTTCAGCTGCAACAGGAATTTCTCGAGTTCGTCAATCCGTTCGGGAGATATGGGAGTTTGAAGTTAAGGAATGGTTGAGAAATCATCACAATTTTCGCAAGTCTGATACTCGAAAACAATAACTACAATGGCCTGTCGCAAAAATACACATACCGTTGTAATCGGGCGAGTTTCTGCTATCAGATGCAACAGGAATTTCTCGAGTTCGTCAATCCGTTCGCGAGAAATGGGAGTTCGAAGTTAAGGAATGGTTGAGAAACCATCAAAATTTTCGCAAGTCTGATACTCGCAACCAATAACTACAATGGCCTAGGGGAAAAATACACATACCGTTGTAATCGGGCGAGTTTCTGCTATCAGATGCAACAGGAATTTCTCGAGTTCGTCAATCCGTTCGCGAGAAATGGGAGTTCGAAGTTAAGGAATGGTTGAGAAACCATCAAAATTTTCGCAAGTCTGATACTCGCAACCAATAACTACCATGGCCTGGGGCAAAAATACACAGACCGTTGTAATCGATCGAGTTCCTGCTATCAGATGCAACAGGAATATCTCGAGTTCGTCAATCCGTTCGCGAGAATTGGGAGTTTGAAGTTAAGGAATGGTTGAGAAACCATCAAAATTTTTGGAATCTGATACTCGAAGCCATTAATTACTATGGTCTAGGGCAAAAATACACAGACCGTTGTAATCGGGCGAGTTTCTGCTATCAGATGCAACAGGAATTTCTGGAGTTCGTCAATCCGTTCGCGAGAATTGGGAGTTTGAAGTTAAGGAATGGTTGAGAAACCATCAAAATTTTTGGAATCTGATACTCGAAGCCATTAATTACTATGGTCTAGGGCAAAAATACACATTCCGTTGTAATCAGGCGAGTTTCTACTTTCAGATGCAACAGGAATTTCTCGAGTTCGTCAATCCGTTCGCGAGAAATGGGAGTTCGAAGTTAAGGAATGGTTGAGAAACCATCAAAATTTTCGCAAGTCTGATACTCGCAACCAATAACTACCATGGCCTGGGGCAAAAATACACAGACCGTTGTAATCGAGAGAGTTTCTGCTATCAGATGCAACAGGAATATCTCGAGTTCGTCAATCCGTTCGCGAGAATTGGGAGTTTGAAGTTAAGGAATGGTTGAGAAACCATCAAAATTTTTGGAATCTGATACTCGAAGCCATTAATTACTATGGTCTAGGGCAAAAATACACAGACCGTTGTAATCGGGCGAGTTTCTGCTATCAGATGCAACAGGAATTTCTGGAGTTCGTCAATCCGTTCGCGAGAATTGGGAGTTTGAAGTTAAGGAATGGTTGAGAAACCATCAAAATTTTTGGAATCTGATACTCGAAGCCATTAATTACTATGGTCTAGGGCAAAAATACACATGGCGTTGTAATCGGGTGAGTCTCTGCTTTCAGATTCAGCAGGAATTACCCGAGTTCGTCAATCCGTTCGCGAGATATGTGAGTTTGAAATTAAGGAATGGTTGAGAAACCATCAAAATTTTCGCAAGTCTGATACTCGAAACGAATAACTGGAATGGCCTAGGGGTAAAGTACACTCAGCATTGTAATCGGGCGAGTCTCTACTTTCAGATACAAAGGAATTTCTCGAGTTCGTCAATGCGTTCGCGAGATATGGGAGTTTCAAGTTAAGGAATGGTTGAGAAATCATCAAAATTTTGGCATGTCTGATACTCGAATCCAATAACTACTATGGCCTAGGGCAAAAATACACATGCCGTTGTAATCGGTCGAGTTTCTACTTTCACATGCAACAGGAATTTCTCGAGTTCGTCAATCCGTTCGCGAGATATGGAAGTTCGAAGTTAAGGAATGATTGAGAAACCATCAAAATTTTCGCTGGTCTGATACTCGAAACCAATAACTACTATGCCCTAGGGCAAAAATACACATACCTTTTTAATCGGGCGAGTTTCCACATTCAGAGGCAACAGGAATTTCTCGAGTTCGTCATTCTGTTCGCGAGATATGGGAGTTTGAAGATAAGCAATGGTTGAGAAACCATCAAAAGTTTCGCAATTCTGATGCTAGAAACGAATAACTGGAATGGCCGAGGGGAAAAGAACACGCACCATTGTAATCGGGCGAGTTTCTACTTTCAGATGCAACAGGGATTAATCGAGTTCGTCAATCCGTTCGCGAGAAAGGGGAGTTTGAAGTTAAGGTATGGTTGAGAAAACATCAACATTGTCGCAAGCCTGATACTCGAAACCAATAGCTACAAAGGCCTAGGGCAAAAATACACAGACCGTTTTAATCGGGCGAGTTTCTGCTATCAGATGCAACAGGAATTTCTCGAGTTCGTCAATCCGTTCGCGAGAATTGGGAGTTTGAAGTTAAGGAATGGTTGAGAAACCATCAAAATTTTTGGAATCTGATACTCGAAGCCATTAATTACTATGGTCTAGGGCAAAAATACACATGCCGTTGTAATCGTGTGAGTCTCTGCTTTCAGATTCAGCAGGAATTACTCGAGTTCGTCAATCCGTTCGCGAGATATGCGAGTTCGAAATTAAGGAATGGTTGAGAAACCATCAAAATTTTCGCAAGTCTGATACTCGAAACGAATAACTGGAATGGCCTAGGGGAAAAGAACACACACCATTGTAATCGGGCGAGTTTCTACTTTCAGATGCAACAGGAATTTCTCGTGTTCGTCAATCCGTTCGCGAGATATGGGAGTTTCAAGTTAAGGAATGGTTGAGAAATCATCAAAATTTTCACATGTCTGATACTCGAATCCAATAACTACTATGGCCTAGGGCAAAAATACACAAATACCGTTGTAATCGGGCGAGTTTCTACTACCAGCTGCAACAGGAATTTCTCGAGTTCGTCAATCCGTTCGCGAGAAATCGGATTTCGAAGTTAAGGAATGGTTGAGAAACCATCACAATTTTCGCAATTCTGATACTCGAAACCAATAACTACTACGGCCTAGGGCAAAAATACACGTACCGTTGTAATCGGGCGAGTTTCTACTTTCAGCTGCAACAGGAATTTCTGGAGTACGTCAATCCGTTCGCGAGGTATGTGCGTTTGAAGTTAAGGAATGGTTGAGAAACCATCAAAATTTTCGCTTGTCTGATACTCGAAACCAATAACTGGAATGGCCTAGGGGTAAAGTACACTCACCATTGTAACGGGGCGTGTTTCTACTTTCAGATACAATAGGAATTTCTCGAGTTCGTCAATTCGTTCGCGAGATATGGGAGTTTGAAGTTAAGGAATGGTTGAGAAACCATCAAAATTTTCGCAAGTCTGGTACTCGAAACCAATAACTGAAATGGCCTAGGGGAAAAGTACACACACCATTGTAATGGGGCGAGTTTCATCTTTCAGATACAATAGGAATTTCCCGAGTTCGTCAATGCGTTCGCGAGATATGGGAGTTTGAAGTTAAGGAATGGTTGAGAAATCATCAAAATTTTTGGAATCTGATACTCGAAGCCATTAATTACTATGGTCTAGGACAAGAATACACATGCCGTTGTAATCGGGTGAGTCTCTGCTTTCAGATTCAACAGGAATTACTCGAGTTCGTCAATCCGTTCGCGAGATATGCGAGTTTGAAGTTAAGGAATGGTTGAGAAACCATCAAAATTTTCGCAAGTCTGATACTCGAAAACAATAACTACCATGGCCTGGGGCAAAAATACACAGACCGTTGTAATCGGGCGAGTTTCTGCTATCAGATGCAACAGGAATTTCTCGAGTTCGTCAATCCGTTCGCGAGAATTGGGAGTTTGAAGTTAAGGAATGGTTGACAAATCATCAAAATTTTTGGAATCTGATACTCGAAGCCATTAATTACTATGGTCTAGGGCAAAAATACACATGCCGTTGTAATAGGGTGAGTCTCTGCTTTCAGATTCAGCAGGAATTACTCGAGTTCGTCAATCCGTTCGCGAGATA
Organism: Ptiloglossa arizonensis; assembly: GCF_051014685.1. Taxonomy (NCBI): domain Eukaryota; kingdom Metazoa; phylum Arthropoda; class Insecta; order Hymenoptera; family Colletidae; genus Ptiloglossa; species Ptiloglossa arizonensis. Next base: position 638,718 of record NW_027478456.1, on the reverse strand, counting down.
TGCGAGTTTGAAATTAAGGAATGGTTGAGAAACCATCAAAATTTTCGCAAGTCTGATACTCGAAACGAATAACTGGAATGGCCTAGGGGGAAAGTACACATACCATTGTAATCGGGCGAGTTTCTACTTTCAGATGGAACAGGAATTTCTCGAGTTCGTCAATCCGTTCGCGAGATATGGGAGTTTGAATTTAAGGAATGGTTGAGAAACCTTCAAAGTTTTCGCAAGTCTGATACTCGAAACCAATAAATACTATGGCCTAGGGCAAAAATGCACATACCGTTGTAATCGGGCGAGTTTCTGCTTTCAGATGCAATAGGAAATTCTCTAGTTCGTCAATCCGTTCGCGAGATATGGGAGTTTGAAGTAAAGGAATGCTTGAGAAACCATCAAAATTATCGGAAGTCTGATACTCGAAACCAATAACTACAAAGGCCTTGGGGAAAAATACACGTACCGTTGTAATCGGGCGAGTTTCTGCTTTCAGATGCAATAGGAAATTCTCGAGTTCGTCAATCCGTTCGCGAGATATGGGAGTTTGAAGTTAAGGAATGCTTGAGAAACCATCAAAATTATCGCAAGTCTGATACTCGAAACCAATAACTACGAAGGCCTTGGGGAAAAATACACGTACCGTTGTAATCGGGCGAGTTTCTGCTTTCAGATGCAATAGGAAATTCTCGAGTTCGTCAATCCGTTCGCGAGATATGGAAGTTTGAGGTTTAGGAATGGTTGAGAAACCTTCAAAGTTTTCGCAAGTCTGATACTCGAAACCAATAAATACTATGGCCTAGGGCAAAAATGCACATACCGTTGTAATCGGGCGAGTTTCTACTTTCAGATGCAATAGGAAATTCTCGAGTTCGTCATTCCGTTCGCGAGATATGTAAGTGTGAAGTTAAGGAATGGTTGAGATACCATCAAAATTATCGCTAGTCTGATACTCGAAACCAATAACTACAATGGCCTAGGGGAAAAAAACACATAGCTTTGTAATCGGGCGAGTTTCTGCTGTCAGATGCAACAGGAATTTCTCGAGTTCGTCAATCCGTTCGCGAGATATGGTAGTTTGAAGTTAAGGAATGGTTGAGAAACCATCACAATTTTCGCAAGTCTGATACTCGAAACCAGTAACTACTATGGCCTAGGGCAAAAATGCACATACCGTTGTAATCGGGCGAGTTTCTACTTTCACATGCAACAGGAATTTCTCGAGTTCGTCATTCCGTTCGCGAGATATGGGAGTTTGAAGTTAAGGAATGGTTGAGAAGACAACAAATTTTTCGCAATTCTGCTGCTCCAAACGCTTAACCAGAATGGCCTAGGGAAAACGTACACATACCGTTGTAATCGGGCGAGTTTCTACTTTCAGATACAATAGGAATTTTTGGGTTAGGTCAATCCGTTCGCGAGATATGGGAGTTTGAAGCCAAGAAATGGTTGAGAAGGCACAAAATTTTTCGCAATTCTGCTGCTCCAAACGCTTAACCAGAATGGCCTAGGGAAAAAATACACATACCGTTGTAATCGGGCAAGTTTCTACTTTCGGACGCAGTACGAATTTTTGGGTTTGGTCAATCCGTTCGCGAGATATGGGAGTTTGAAGCGAAGAAATGGTTGAGAAGGTAAAAAATTGTTCGCACTTCTGCTGCTCCAAACGCTGAACCAGATTGGCCTAGGGAAAAAATACACATACCGCTTTAATCGGGCGAGTTTCTACTTTCAGGCGCAGCAGGAATTTTTGGGTTAGGTCAATCCGTTCGCGAGATAAGGGAGTTTGGAGCCAAGAAATGGTTGAGAAGGCACAACATTTTTCGCACTTCTGTTGCTCCAAGCACTTAACCAGATTGGCCTAGGGAAAAAATACACATACCGTTGTAATCGGGCGAGTTTCTACTTTCAGACGCAGCAGGAATTTTTGGGTATGGCCAATCCGTTCGCGAGATATGGGAGTTTGAAGCCAAGAAATGGTTGAGAAGGCAAAAAATTTGTCGCAATTCTGCTGCTCCAAACGCTTAACCAGAATGGCCTACGGAAAAAATACACATACCGTTGTAATCGGGAAAGTTTCTACTTTCAGAGGCAATAGGAATTTTTGGGTTAGGTCAATCCGTTCGCGAGATATGGGAGTTTGAAGCTATAAAATGGTTGAGAAGACAACAAATTTTTCGCATTTCTGCTGCTCCAATCGCTTATCCAGAATGGCCTAGGGGAAAAGTACACGTACCGTTGTAATCGGGCGAGTTTCTACTTTCAGACGCAGCAGGAATTTTTGGGTTTGGTCAATCCGTTAGCGAGATATGGGACTTTGAAGCTAAGAAATGGTTGAGAAGACAACAAATTTTTCGCAATTCTGCTGCTCCAAACGCTTAACCAGAATGGCCTAGGGAAAAAATACACATACCGTTGTAATCGGGCAAGTTTCTACTTTCGGACGCAGTACGAATTTTTGGGTTTGGTCAATCCGTTCGCGAGATATGGGAGTTTGAAGCGAAGAAATGGTTGAGAAGGTAAAAAATTGTTCGCACTTCTGCTGCTCCAAACGCTGAACCAGATTGGCCTAGGGAAAAAATACACATACCGTTGTAATCGGGAAAGTTTCTACTTTCAGAGGCAATAGGAATTTTTGGGTTAGGTCAATCCGTTCGCGAGATATGGGAGTTTGAAGCTATAAAATGGTTGAGAAGACAACAAATTTTTCGCAATTCTGCTGCTCCAATCGCTTATCCAGAATGGCCTAGGGGAAAAATACACGTACCGTTGTAATCGGGCGAGTTTCTACTTTCAGACGCAGCAGGAATTTTTGGGTTTGGTGAATCCGTTAGCGAGATATGGGACTTTGAAGCTAAGAAATGGTTGAGAAGACCACAAATTTTTCGCAATTCTGCTGCTCCAAACGCTTAACCAGAATGGCCTAGGGAAAAAATACACATGCCGTTGTAATCGGGCGAGTTTCTACTTTCAGATGCAATAGGAATTTTTGGGTTGGGTCAATCCGTTCGCGAGATATGGGAGTTTGAAGCTATGAAATGGTTGAGAAGACAACAAATTTTTCGCAATTCTGCTGCTCCAAACGCTTAACCAGAATGGCCTAGGGAAAAAATACACATACCGTTGTAATCGGGAAAGTTTCTACTTTCAGAGGCAATAGGAATTTTTGGGTTAGGTCAATCCGTTCGCGAGATATGGGAGTTTGAAGCTATAAAATGGTTGAGAAGACAACAAATTTTTCGCATTTCTGCTGCTCCAATCGCTTATCCAGAATGGCCTAGGGGAAAAATACACGTACCGTTGTAATCGGGCGAGTTTCTACTTTCAGACGCAGCAGGAATTTTTGGGTTTGGTCAATCCGTTAGCGAGATATGGGACTTTGAAGCTAAGAAATGGTTGAGAAGACAACAAATTTTTCGCAATTCTGCTGCTCCAATCGCTTATCCAGAATGGCCTAGGGGAAAAATACACGTACTGTTGTAATCGGGCGAGTTTCTACTTTCAGACGCAGCAGGAATTTTTGGGTTTGGTCAATCCGTTCGCGAGATATGGGAGTTTGAAGCCAAGAAATGGTCGAGAAGACAACAAATTTTTCGCAATTCTGCTGCTCCAAACGCTTAACCAGAATGGCCTACGGAAAAAATACACATACCTTTGTAATCGGGCGAGTTTCTACTTTCAGACGCAGCAGGAATTTTCGGGTTTGGTCAATCCGTTAGCGAGATATTGGACTTTGAAGCTAAGAAATGGTTGAGAAGACAACAAATTTTTCGCAATTCTGCTGCTCCAATCGCTTATCCAGAATGGCCTAGGGGAAAAATACACGTACTGTTGTAATCGGGCGAGTTTCTACTTTCAGACGCAGCAGGAATTTTTGGGTTTGGTCAATCCGTTCGCGAGATATGGGAGTTTGAAGCCAAGAAATGGTCGAGAAGACAACAAATTTTTCGCAATTCTGCTGCTCCAAACGCTTAACCAGAATGGCCTAGGGAAAAAATACACATACCGTTGTAATCGGGCAAGTTTCTACTTTCGGACGTAGTACGAATTTTTGGGTTTGGTCAATCCGTTCGCGAGAAATGGGAGTTTGAAGCGAAGAAATGGTTGAGAAGGTAAAAAATTGTTCGCACTTCTGCTGCTCCAAACGCTGAACCAGATTGGCCTAGGGAAAAAATACACATACCGCTTTAATCGGGCGAGTTTCTACTTTCAGGCGCAGCAGGAATTTTTGAGTTAGGTCAATCCGTTCGCGAGATAAGGGAGTTTGGAGCCAAGAAATGGTTGAGAAGGCACAACATTTTTCGCACTTCTGTTGCTCCAAGCACTTAACCAGAATGGCCTAGGGAAAAAATACACATACCGTTGTAATCGGGCGAGTTTCTACTTTCAGACGCAGCAGGAATTTTTGGGTATAGCCAATCCGTTCGCGAGATATGGGAGTTTGAAGCCAAGAAATGGTTGAGAAGGCAAAAAATTTGTCGCAATTCTGCTGCTCCAAACGCGTAACCAGAATGGCCTACGGAAAAAATACACATACCGTTGTAATCGGGAAAGTTTCTACTTTCAGAGGCAATAGGAATTTTTGGGTTAGGTCAATCCGTTCGCGAGATATGGGAGTTCGAAGCTATAAAATGGTTGAGAAGACAACAAATTTTTCGCAATTCTGCTGCTCCAATCGCTTATCCAGAATGGCCTAGGGGAAAAATACACGTACCGTTGTAATCGGGCGAGTTTCTACTTTCAGACGCAGCAGGAATTTTTGGGTTTGGTGAATCCGTTAGCGAGATATGGGACTTTGAAGCTAAGAAATGGTTGAGAAGACCACAAATTTTTCGCAATTCTGCTGCTCCAAACGCTTAACCAGAATGGCCTAGGGAAAAAATACACATGCCGTTGTAATCGGGCGAGTTTCTACTTTCAGATGCAATAGGAATTTTTGGGTTGGGTCAATCCGTTCGCGAGATATGGGAGTTTGAAGCTATGAAATGGTTGAGAAGACAACAAATTTTTCGCAATTCTGCTGCTCCAATCGCTTATCCAGAATGGCCTAGGGGAAAAATACACGTACTGTTGTAATCGGGCGAGTTTCTACTTTCAGACGCAGCAGGAATTTTTGGGTTTGGTCAATCCGTTCGCGAGATATGGAGTTTGAAGCCAAGAAATGGTCGAGAAGACAACAAATTTTTCGCAATTCTGCTGCTCCAAACGCTTAACCAGAATGGCCTAGGGAAAAAATACACATGCCGTTGTAATCGGGCGAGTTTCTACATTCAGATGCAATAGGAATTTTCGTTTGGGTCAATCCGTTCGCGAGATATGGGAGTTTGAAGACTAGAAATGGTTGAGAAGGCAAAAATTTTTTCGCAATTCTGCTGCTCCAAACGCTTAACCAGAATGGCCTAGGGAAAAAATACACATACCGTTGTAATCGGGCGAGTTTCTACTTTAAGATGCAACAGGAATTTCTGGAGTTCGTCAACCCGTTCGCGAGATATGGGAGTTTGAAGTTAAGGAATGGTTGAGAAACCATCAAAATTTTCGCTGGTCTCATACTAGAAACCAATAACTGGAATGGTCTAGGGGAAAAGTACACACACCATTGTAATCGGGCGGGTTTCTACTTTCAGATACAACATGAATTTCTCGAGTTCGTTAATGCGTTCGTGAGATATGGGAGTTTGAAGTTAAGGAATGGCTGAGAAATCATCAAAATTTTCGCAAGTCTGATACTCGAAACCAATAACTTCAAAGGCCTAGGGGAAAATACACATACCGTTGTAATCGGGCGACCTTCTACTTTCACATGCAACAGGAATTTCTCGAGTTCATCAATCCGTTCGCGAGATATGGGAGTTTGAAGTTAAGGAATGTTTGAGAAACCATCAAAATTTTCGCTGGTCTAATACTCGAAACGAATAACTGGAATGGCCTAGGTGAAAAGTACACACACCATTGTAATCGGGCGAGTTTCTACTTTCAGACGCAACAGGAATTTCTCGAGTTCGTCAATACGTTCGCGAGATATGGGAGTTTGAATTTAAGGAATGGTTGAGAAACCATCAAAATGTTCGCAAGTCTGATACTCGAAACCAATAACTACAAAGGCCTAGGGGAAAAATACAAATACCGTTGTAATCGGGCGAGTATCTACTTCTACATGCAACAGGAATTTCTCGAGTTCGTCAATCCGTTCGCGAGATATGGGAGTTTGAAGTTAAGGAATGTTTGAGAAACCATCAAAATTTTCGCTGGTCTAATACTCAAAACCAATAACTGGAATGGCCTAGGGGAAAAGTACACACACCATAGTAATCGGGCGGGTTTCTACTTTCAGATACGACATGAATTTCTCGAGTACGTCAATGCGTTCGCGAGATATGGGAGTTTGAAGTTAAGGAATGTCTGAGAAATCATCAAAATTTTCGCAAGTCTGATACTCGAAACCCATAACTACAAAGGCCTAGGGCAAAAATACACATACCGTTTTAATCGGGTGAGTTTCTGCTTTCAGATGCAATAGGAAATTATCGAGTTCGTTAATCCGTTCGCGAGATATGGAAGTTTGAAGTTAAGGAATGATTGAGAAACCATCAAAATTTTTGCAAGTCTGATACTCGAAACCATTAACTGGAATGGCCTAGGGGGAAAGTACACATACCATTGTAATCGGGCGAGTTTCTACTTTCAGGTGCAACAGGAATTTCTCGAGTTCGTCAATCCGTTCGCGAGATATGGGAGTTTGAATTTAAGGAATGGTTGAGAAACCTTCAAAGTTTTCGCAAGTCTGATACTCGAAACCAATAAATACTATGGCCTAGGGCAAAAATGCACATACCGTTGTAATCGGGCGAGTTTCTGCTTTCAGATGCAACAGGAATTTCTCGAGTTCGTCAATCCGTTCGCGAGATATGGGAGTTTGAAGTTAAGGAATGGTTGAGAAACCATCAAAATTGTCGCTGGCCTAATACTCGAAACCAATAACTGGAATGGCCTAGGGGAAAAGTACACACACCAAAGTAATCGGGCGGGTTTCTACTTTCAGATACAACATGAATTTCTCGAGTTCGTCAATGCGTTCGCGAGATGTGGGAGTTTGAAGTTAAGGAATGCTTGAGAAACCATCAAAATTTTCGCACGTCTGATACTCGAAACCTGTTACTACTATGGCCTAGGGCAAAAATGCACATACCGTTGTAATCGGGCGGGTGTCTACTTTCAGATACAACATGAATTTCTCGAGTTCGTCAATGCGTTCGCGAGATGTGGGAGTTTGAAGTTAAGGAATGCTTGAGAAACCATCAAAATTTTCGCACGTCTGATACTCGAAACCTGTTACTACTATGGCCTAGGGCAAAAATGCACATACCGTTGTAATCGAGCGAGTTTCTACTTTCAGATGCAACAGGAATTTCTCGAGTTCGTCAATGCGTTCGCGAGATATGGGAGTTTGAAGTTAAGGAATGGCTGAGAAATCATCAAAATTTTCGCCAGTCTGATACTCAAAACCAATAACTACAAACGCCTAGGGGGAAAACACACATATCTTTCTAACCGGGCGAGTGTCTACTTTCAGATGCAACAGGAATTTCTCGAGTTCGTCAATCCGTTCGCGAGATATGGGAGTTTGAATTTGAGGAATGTTTGAGAAACCATCACAATTTTAGCAAGTCTGATACTCGAAATCAATAACTATTATACTATGGCCTAGGGGAAAAATACACATACCGTTGTAATCGGGCGAGTTTCTTCTTTCAGATGCAATAGGAAATTCTCGAGTTCGTCAATCCGTTCGCGAAATATCGGAGTTTGAAGTTAAGGAATGGTTGAGAAACCATCAAAATTTTCGCAAGTCTGATACTCGAAACCAATAACAACTGTGGCCTAGGGAAAAAATACACATACCGCTTTAATCGGGCGAGTTTCTACTTTCAGGCGCAGCAGGAATTTTTGAGTTAGGTCAATCCGTTCGCGAGATAAGGGAGTTTGGAGCCAAGAAATGGTTGAGAAGGCACAACATTTTTCGCACTTCTGTTGCTCCAAGCACTTAACCAGAATGGCCTAGGGAAAAAATACACATACCGTTGTAATCGGGCGAGTTTCTACTTTCAGACGCAGCAGGAATTTTTGGGTATAGCCAATCCGTTCGCGAGATATGGGAGTTTGAAGCCAAGAAATGGTTGAGAAGGCAAAAAATTTGTCGCAATTCTGCTGCTCCAAACGCGTAACCAGAATGGCCTACGGAAAAAATACACATACCGTTGTAATCGGGAAAGTTTCTACTTTCAGAGGCAATAGGAATTTTTGGGTTAGGTCAATCCGTTCGCGAGATATGGGAGTTTGAAGCTATAAAATGGTTGAGAAGACAACAAATTTTTCGCAATTCTGCTGCTCCAATCGCTTATCCAGAATGGCCTAGGGGAAAAATACACGTACCGTTGTAATCGGGCGAGTTTCTACTTTCAGACGCAGCAGGAATTTTTGGGTTTGGTGAATCCGTTAGCGAGATATGGGACTTTGAAGCTAAGAAATGGTTGAGAAGACCACAAATTTTTCGCAATTCTGCTGCTCCAAACGCTTAACCAGAATGGCCTAGGGAAAAAATACACATGCCGTTGTAATCGGGCGAGTTTCTACTTTCAGATGCAATAGGAATTTTTGGGTTGGGTCAATCCGTTCGCGAGATATGGGAGTTTGAAGCTATGAAATGGTTGAGAAGACAACAAATTTTTCGCAATTCTGCTGCTCCAATCGCTTATCCAGAATGGCCTAGGGGAAAAATACACGTACTGTTGTAATCGGGCGAGTTTCTACTTTCAGACGCAGCAGGAATTTTTGGGTTTGGTCAATCCGTTCGCGAGATATGGAGTTTGAAGCCAAGAAATGGTCGAGAAGACAACAAATTTTTCGCAATTCTGCTGCTCCAAACGCTTAACCAGAATGGCCTAGGGAAAAAATACACATGCCGTTGTAATCGGGCGAGTTTCTACATTCAGATGCAATAGGAATTTTTGGTTTGGGTCAATCCGTTCGCGAGATATGGGAGTTTGAAGACTAGAAATGGTTGAGAAGGCAAAAATTTTTTCGCAATTCTGCTGCTCCAGACGCTTAACCAGAATGGCCTAGGGAAAAAATACACATACCGTTGTAATCGGGCGAGTTTCTACTTTAAGATGCAACAGGAATTTCTGGAGTTCGTCAACCCGTTCGCGAGATATGGGAGTTTGAAGTTAAGGAATGGTTGAGAAACCATCAAAATTTTCGCTGGTCTCATACTAGAAACCAATAACTGGAATGGTCTAGGGGAAAAGTACACACACCATTGTAATCGGGCGGGTTTCTACTTTCAGATACAACATGAATTTCTCGAGTTCGTTAATGCGTTCGTGAGATATGGGAGTTTGAAGTTAAGGAATGGCTGAGAAATCATCAAAATTTTCGCAAGTCTGATACTCGAAACCAATAACTTCAAAGGCCTAGGGGAAAATACACATACCGTTGTAATCGGGCGACCTTCTACTTTCACATGCAACAGGAATTTCTCGAGTTCATCAATCCGTTCGCGAGATATGGGAGTTTGAAGTTAAGGAATGTTTGAGAAACCATCAAAATTTTCGCTGGTCTAATACTCGAAACGAATAACTGGAATGGCCTAGGTGAAAAGTACACACACCATTGTAATCGGGCGAGTTTCTACTTTCAGACGCAACAGGAATTTCTCGAGTTCGTCAATACGTTCGCGAGATATGGGAGTTTGAATTTAAGGAATGGTTGAGAAACCATCAAAATGTTCGCAAGTCTGATACTCGAAACCAATAACTACAAAGGCCTAGGGGAAAAATACAAATACCGTTGTAATCGGGCGAGTATCTACTTCTACATGCAACAGGAATTTCTCGAGTTCGTCAATCCGTTCGCGAGATATGGGAGTTTGAAGTTAAGGAATGTTTGAGAAACCATCAAAATTTTCGCTGGTCTAATACTCAAAACCAATAACTGGAATGGCCTAGGGGAAAAGTACACACACCATAGTAATCGGGCGGGTTTCTACTTTCAGATACGACATGAATTTCTCGAGTACGTCAATGCGTTCGCGAGATATGGGAGTTTGAAGTTAAGGAATGTCTGAGAAATCATCAAAATTTTCGCAAGTCTGATACTCGAAACCCATAACTACAAAGGCCTAGGGCAAAAATACACATACCGTTTTAATCGGGTGAGTTTCTGCTTTCAGATGCAATAGGAAATTATCGAGTTCGTTAATCCGTTCGCGAGATATGGAAGTTTGAAGTTAAGGAATGATTGAGAAACCATCAAAATTTTTGCAAGTCTGATACTCGAAACCATTAACTGGAATGGCCTAGGGGGAAAGTACACATACCATTGTAATCGGGCGAGTTTCTACTTTCAGGTGCAACAGGAATTTCTCGAGTTCGTCAATCCGTTCGCGAGATATGGGAGTTTGAATTTAAGGAATGGTTGAGAAACCTTCAAAGTTTTCGCAAGTCTGATACTCGAAACCAATAAATACTATGGCCTAGGGCAAAAATGCACATACCGTTGTAATCGGGCGAGTTTCTGCTTTCAGATGCAACAGGAATTTCTCGAGTTCGTCAATCCGTTCGCGAGATATGGGAGTTTGAAGTTAAGGAATGGTTGAGAAACCATCAAAATTGTCGCTGGCCTAATACTCGAAACCAATAACTGGAATGGCCTAGGGGAAAAGTACACACACCAAAGTAATCGGGCGGGTTTCTACTTTCAGATACAACATGAATTTCTCGAGTTCGTCAATGCGTTCGCGAGATGTGGGAGTTTGAAGTTAAGGAATGCTTGAGAAACCATCAAAATTTTCGCACGTCTGATACTCGAAACCTGTTACTACTATGGCCTAGGGCAAAAATGCACATACCGTTGTAATCGGGCGGGTTTCTACTTTCAGATACAACATGAATTTCTCGAGTTCGTCAATGCGTTCGCGAGATGTGGGAGTTTGAAGTTAAGGAATGCTTGAGAAACCATCAAAATTTTCGCACGTCTGATACTCGAAACCTGTTACTACTATGGCCTAGGGCAAAAATGCACATACCGTTGTAATCGGGCGAGTTTCTACTTTCAGATGCAACAGGAATTTCTCGAGTTCGTCAATGCGTTCGCGAGATATGGGAGTTTGAAGTTAAGGAATGGCTGAGAAATCATCAAAATTTTCGCAAGTCTGATACTCAAAACCAATAACTACAAACGCCTAGGGGGAAAACACACATATCTTTCTAACCGGGCGAGTGTCTACTTTCAGATGCAACAGGAATTTCTCGAGTTCGTCAATCCGTTCGCGAGATATGGGAGTTTGAATTTGAGGAATGTTTGAGAAACCATCACAATTTTAGCAAGTCTGATACTCGAAATCAATAACTATTATACTATGGCCTAGGGGAAAAATACACATACCGTTGTAATCGGGCGAGTTTCTTCTTTCAGATGCAATAGGAAATTCTCGAGTTCGTCAATCCGTTCGCGAAATATCGGAGTTTGAAGTTAAGGAATGGTTGAGAAACCATCAAAATTTTCGCAAGTCTGATACTCGAAACCAATAACAACTGTGGCCTAGGGAAAAAATACACATACCGCTTTAATCGGGCGAGTTTCTACTTTCAGGCGCAGCAGGAATTTTTGAGTTAGGTCAATCCGTTCGCGAGATAAGGGAGTTTGGAGCCAAGAAATGGTTGAGAAGGCACAACATTTTTCGCACTTCTGTTGCTCCAAGCACTTAACCAGAATGGCCTAGGGAAAAAATACACATACCGTTGTAATCGGGCGAGTTTCTACTTTCAGACGCAGCAGGAATTTTTGGGTATAGCCAATCCGTTCGCGAGATATGGGAGTTTGAAGCCAAGAAATGGTTGAGAAGGCAAAAAATTTGTCGCAATTCTGCTGCTCCAAACGCGTAACCAGAATGGCCTACGGAAAAAATACACATACCGTTGTAATCGGGAAAGTTTCTACTTTCAGAGGCAATAGGAATTTTTGGGTTAGGTCAATCCGTTCGCGAGATATGGGAGTTTGAAGCTATAAAATGGTTGAGAAGACAACAAATTTTTCGCAATTCTGCTGCTCCAATCGCTTATCCAGAATGGCCTAGGGAAAAAATACACGTACCGTTGTAATCGGGCGAGTTTCTACTTTCAGACGCAGCAGGAATTTTTGGGTTTGGTGAATCCGTTAGCGAGATATGGGACTTTGAAGCTAAGAAATGGTTGAGAAGACCACAAATTTTTCGCAATTCTGCTGCTCCAAACGCTTAACCAGAATGGCCTAGGGAAAAAATACACATGCCGTTGTAATCGGGCGAGTTTCTACTTTCAGAGGCAATAGGAATTTTTGGGTTAGGTCAATCCGTTCGCGAGATATGGGAGTTTGAAGCTATAAAATGGTTGAGAAGACAACAAATTTTTCGCAATTCTGCTGCTCCAATCGCTTATCCAGAATGGCCTAGGGAAAAAATACACGTACCGTTGTAATCGGGCGAGTTTCTACTTTCAGACGCAGCAGGAATTTTTGGGTTTGGTGAATCCGTTAGCGAGATATGGGACTTTGAAGCTAAGAAATGGTTGAGAAGACCACAAATTTTTCGCAATTCTGCTGCTCCAAACGCTTAACCAGAATGGCCTAGGGAAAAAATACACATGCCGTTGTAATCGGGCGAGTTTCTACTTTCAGATGCAATAGGAATTTTTGGGTTGGGTCAATCCGTTCGCGAGATATGGGAGTTTGAAGCTATGAAATGGTTGAGAAGACAACAAATTTTTCGCAATTCTGCTGCTCCAATCGCTTATCCAGAATGGCCTAGGGGAAAAATACACGTACTGTTGTAATCGGGCGAGTTTCTACTTTCAGACGCAGCAGGAATTTTTGGGTTTGGTCAATCCGTTCGCGAGATATGGAGTTTGAAGCCAAGAAATGGTCGAGAAGACAACAAATTTTTCGCAATTCTGCTGCTCCAAACGCTTAACCAGAATGGCCTAGGGAAAAAATACACATGCCGTTGTAATCGGGCGAGTTTCTACATTCAGATGCAATAGGAATTTTTGGTTTGGGTCAATCCGTTCGCGAGATATGGGAGTTTGAAGACTAGAAATGGTTGAGAAGGCAAAAATTTTTTCGCAATTCTGCTGCTCCAAACGCTTAACCAGAATGGCCTAGGGAAAAAATACACATACCGTTGTAATCGGGCGAGTTTCTACTTTAAGATGCAACAGGAATTTCTGGAGTTCGTCAACCCGTTCGCGAGATATGGGAGTTTGAAGTTAAGGAATGGTTGAGAAACCATCAAAATTTTCGCTGGTCTCATACTAGAAACCAATAACTGGAATGGTCTAGGGGAAAAGTACACACACCATTGTAATCGGGCGGGTTTCTACTTTCAGATACAACATGAATTTCTCGAGTTCGTTAATGCGTTCGTGAGATATGGGAGTTTGAAGTTAAGGAATGGCTGAGAAATCATCAAAATTTTCGCAAGTCTGATACTCGAAACCAATAACTTCAAAGGCCTAGGGGAAAATACACATACCGTTGTAATCGGGCGACCTTCTACTTTCACATGCAACAGGAATTTCTCGAGTTCATCAATCCGTTCGCGAGATATGGGAGTTTGAAGTTAAGGAATGTTTGAGAAACCATCAAAATTTTCGCTGGTCTAATACTCGAAACGAATAACTGGAATGGCCTAGGTGAAAAGTACACACACCATTGTAATCGGGCGAGTTTCTACTTTCAGACGCAACAGGAATTTCTCGAGTTCGTCAATACGTTCGCGAGATATGGGAGTTTGAATTTAAGGAATGGTTGAGAAACCATCAAAATGTTCGCAAGTCTGATACTCGAAACCAATAACTACAAAGGCCTAGGGGAAAAATACAAATACCGTTGTAATCGGGCGAGTATCTACTTCTACATGCAACAGGAATTTCTCGAGTTCGTCAATCCGTTCGCGAGATATGGGAGTTTGAAGTTAAGGAATGTTTGAGAAACCATCAAAATTTTCGCTGGTCTAATACTCAAAACCAATAACTGGAATGGCCTAGGGGAAAAGTACACACACCATAGTAATCGGGCGGGTTTCTACTTTCAGATACGACATGAATTTCTCGAGTACGTCAATCCGTTCGCGAGATATGGGAGTTTGAATTTAAGGAATGGTTGAGAAACCTTCAAAGTTTTCGCAAGTCTGATACTCGAAACCAATAAATACTATGGCCTAGGGCAAAAATGCACATACCGTTGTAATCGGGCGAGTTTCTGCTTTCAGATGCAACAGGAATTTCTCGAGTTCGTCAATCCGTTCGCGAGATATGGGAGTTTGAAGTTAAGGAATGGTTGAGAAACCATCAAAATTGTCGCTGGCCTAATACTCGAAACCAATAACTGGAATGGCCTAGGGGAAAAGTACACACACCAAAGTAATCGGGCGGGTTTCTACTTTCAGATACAACATGAATTTCTCGAGTTCGTCAATGCGTTCGCGAGATGTGGGAGTTTGAAGTTAAGGAATGCTTGAGAAACCATCAAAATTTTCGCACGTCTGATACTCGAAACCTGTTACTACTATGGCCTAGGGCAAAAATGCACATACCGTTGTAATCGGGCGGGTTTCTACTTTCAGATACAACATGAATTTCTCGAGTTCGTCAATGCGTTCGCGAGATGTGGGAGTTTGAAGTTAAGGAATGCTTGAGAAACCATCAAAATTTTCGCACGTCTGATACTCGAAACCTGTTACTACTATGGCCTAGGGCAAAAATGCACATACCGTTGTAATCGGGCGAGTTTCTACTTTCAGATGCAACAGGAATTTCTCGAGTTCGTCAATGCGTTCGCGAGATATGGGAGTTTGAAGTTAAGGAATGGCTGAGAAATCATCAAAATTTTCGCAAGTCTGATACTCAAAACCAATAACTACAAACGCCTAGGGGGAAAACACACGTATCTTTCTAACCGGGCGAGTGTCTACTTTCAGATGCAACAGGAATTTCTCGAGTTCGTCAATCCGTTCGCGAGATATGGGAGTTTGAATTTGAGGAATGTTTGAGAAACCATCACAATTTTAGCAAGTCTGATACTCGAAATCAATAACTATTATACTATGGCCTAGGGGAAAAATACACATACCGTTGTAATCGGGCGAGTTTCTTCTTTCAGATGCAATAGGAAATTCTCGAGTTCGTCAATCCGTTCGCGAAATATCGGAGTTTGAAGTTAAGGAATGGTTGAGAAACCATCAAAATTTTCGCAAGTCTGATACTCGAAACCAATAACAACTGTGGCCTAGGGAAAAAATACACATACCGCTTTAATCGGGCGAGTTTCTACTTTCAGGCGCAGCAGGAATTTTTGAGTTAGGTCAATCCGTTCGCGAGATAAGGGAGTTTGGAGCCAAGAAATGGTTGAGAAGGCACAACATTTTTCGCACTTCTGTTGCTCCAAGCACTTAACCAGAATGGCCTAGGGAAAAAATACACATACCGTTGTAATCGGGCGAGTTTCTACTTTCAGACGCAGCAGGAATTTTTGGGTATAGCCAATCCGTTCGCGAGATATGGGAGTTTGAAGCCAAGAAATGGTTGAGAAGGCAAAAAATTTGTCGCAATTCTGCTGCTCCAAACGCGTAACCAGAATGGCCTACGGAAAAAATACACATACCGTTGTAATCGGGAAAGTTTCTACTTTCAGAGGCAATAGGAATTTTTGGGTTAGGTCAATCCGTTCGCGAGATATGGGAGTTGGAAGCTATAAAATGGTTGAGAAGACAACAAATTTTTCGCAATTCTGCTGCTCCAATCGCTTATCCAGAATGGCCTAGGGAAAAAATACACGTACCGTTGTAATCGGGCGAGTTTCTACTTTCAGACGCAGCAGGAATTTTTGGGTTTGGTGAATCCGTTAGCGAGATATGGGACTTTGAAGCTAAGAAATGGTTGAGAAGACCACAAATTTTTCGCAATTCTGCTGCTCCAAACGCTTAACCAGAATGGCCTAGGGAAAAAATACACATGCCGTTGTAATCGGGCGAGTTTCTACTTTCAGATGCAATAGGAATTTTTGGGTTGGGTCAATCCGTTCGCGAGATATGGGAGTTTGAAGCTATGAAATGGTTGAGAAGACAACAAATTTTTCGCAATTCTGCTGCTCCAATCGCTTATCCAGAATGGCCTAGGGGAAAAATACACGTACTGTTGTAATCGGGCGAGTTTCTACTTTCAGACGCAGCAGGAATTTTTGGGTTTGGTCAATCCGTTCGCGAGATATGGAGTTTGAAGCCAAGAAATGGTCGAGAAGACAACAAATTTTTCGCAATTCTGCTGCTCCAAACGCTTAACCAGAATGGCCTAGGGAAAAAATACACACGCCGTTGTAATCGGGCGAGTTTCTACATTCAGATGCAATAGGAATTTTTGGTTTGGGTCAATCCGTTCGCGAGATATGGGAGTTTGAAGACTAGAAATGGTTGAGAAGGCAAAAATTTTTTCGCAATTCTGCTGCTCCAAACGCTTAACCAGAATGGCCTAGGGAAAAAATACACATACCGTTGTAATCGGGCGAGTTTCTACTTTAAGATGCAACAGGAATTTCTGGAGTTCGTCAACCCGTTCGCGAGATATGGGAGTTTGAAGTTAAGGAATGGTTGAGAAACCATCAAAATTTTCGCTGGTCTCATACTAGAAACCAATAACTGGAATGGTCTAGGGGAAAAGTACACACACCATTGTAATCGGGCGGGTTTCTACTTTCAGATACAACATGAATTTCTCGAGTTCGTTAATGCGTTCGTGAGATATGGGAGTTTGAAGTTAAGGAATGGCTGAGAAATCATCAAAATTTTCGCAAGTCTGATACTCGAAACCAATAACTTCAAAGGCCTAGGGGAAAATACACATACCGTTGTAATCGGGCGACCTTCTACTTTCACATGCAACAGGAATTTCTCGAGTTCATCAATCCGTTCGCGAGATATGGGAGTTTGAAGTTAAGGAATGTTTGAGAAACCATCAAAATTTTCGCTGGTCTAATACTCGAAACGAATAACTGGAATGGCCTAGGTGAAAAGTACACACACCATTGTAATCGGGCGAGTTTCTACTTTCAGACGCAACAGGAATTTCTCGAGTTCGTCAATACGTTCGCGAGATATGGGAGTTTGAATTTAAGGAATGGTTGAGAAACCATCAAAATGTTCGCAAGTCTGATACTCGAAACCAATAACTACAAAGGCCTAGGGGAAAAATACAAATACCGTTGTAATCGGGCGAGTATCTACTTCTACATGCAACAGGAATTTCTCGAGTTCGTCAATCCGTTCGCGAGATATGGGAGTTTGAAGTTAAGGAATGTTTGAGAAACCATCAAAATTTTCGCTGGTCTAATACTCAAAACCAATAACTGGAATGGCCTAGGGGAAAAGTACACACACCATAGTAATCGGGCGGGTTTCTACTTTCAGATACGACATGAATTTCTCCAGTACGTCAATGCGTTCGCGAGATATGGGAGTTTGAAGTTAAGGAATGTCTGAGAAATCATCAAAATTTTCGCAAGTCTGATACTCGAAACCCATAACTACAAAGGCCTAGGGCAAAAATACACATACCGTTTTAATCGGGTGAGTTTCTGCTTTCAGATGCAATAGGAAATTATCGAGTTCGTTAATCCGTTCGCGAGATATGGAAGTTTGAAGTTAAGGAATGATTGAGAAACCATCAAAATTTTTGCAAGTCTGATACTCGAAACCATTAACTGGAATGGCCTAGGGGGAAA
This sequence comes from Ptiloglossa arizonensis, assembly GCF_051014685.1. Lineage (NCBI taxonomy): Eukaryota > Metazoa > Arthropoda > Insecta > Hymenoptera > Colletidae > Ptiloglossa > Ptiloglossa arizonensis. Next base: position 620,919 of record NW_027478456.1, on the reverse strand, counting down.
GTACACATACCATTGTAATCGGGCGAGTTTCTACTTTCAGGTGCAACAGGAATTTCTCGAGTTCGTCAATCCGTTCGCGAGATATGGGAGTTTGAATTTAAGGAATGGTTGAGAAACCTTCAAAGTTTTCGCAAGTCTGATACTCGAAACCAATAAATACTATGGCCTAGGGCAAAAATGCACATACCGTTGTAATCGGGCGAGTTTCTACTTTCAGATACAACATGAATTTCTCGAGTTCGTCAATGCGTTCGCGAGATGTGGGAGTTTGAAGTTAAGGAATGCTTGAGAAACCATCAAAATTTTCGCACGTCTGATACTCGAAACCTGTTACTACTATGGCCTAGGGCAAAAATGCACATACCGTTGTAATCGGGCGGGTTTCTACTTTCAGATACAACATGAATTTCTCGAGTTCGTCAATGCGTTCGCGAGATGTGGGAGTTTGAAGTTAAGGAATGCTTGAGAAACCATCAAAATTTTCGCACGTCTGATACTCGAAACCTGTTACTACTATGGCCTAGGGCAAAAATGCACATACCGTTGTAATCGGGCGAGTTTCTACTTTCAGATGCAACAGGAATTTCTCGAGTTCGTCAATGCGTTCGCGAGATATGGGAGTTTGAAGTTAAGGAATGGCTGAGAAATCATCAAAATTTTCGCAAGTCTGATACTCAAAACCAATAACTACAAACGCCTAGGGGGAAAACACACATATCTTTCTAACCGGGCGAGTGTCTACTTTCAGATGCAACAGGAATTTCTCGAGTTCGTCAATCCGTTCGCGAGATATGGGAGTTTGAATTTGAGGAATGTTTGAGAAACCATCACAATTTTAGCAAGTCTGATACTCGAAATCAATAACTATTATACTATGGCCTAGGGGAAAAATACACATACCGTTGTAATCGGGCGAGTTTCTTCTTTCAGATGCAATAGGAAATTCTCGAGTTCGTCAATCCGTTCGCGAAATATCGGAGTTTGAAGTTAAGGAATGGTTGAGAATCCATCAAAATTTTCGCAAGTCTGATACTCGAAACCAATAACTACAAAGGCATAGGGGAAAAATACACATACCGTTGTAATCGGGCGAGTTCCTACTTCTACATGCAACAGGAATTTCTCGAGTTCGTCAATCCGTTCGCGAGATATGGGAGTTTGAAGTTAAGGAATGGTTGAGAAGCCATCAAAATTGTCGCAATTGTGATGCTAGAAACGCATCACTGGAATGGCCAGGGGGAAAAGTACACATACCATTGTGATCGGGCGAGTTTCTACCTTCAGATGCAACAGGAATTTCTCGATTTCGTCAATCCGTTCGCAAGAAATGGGAGTTTGAAGTTAAGGAATGGTTGAGAATCCATGAAAACTTTCGCAAGTCTGATACTCGAAACCAATAAGTACAATGGCCTACGGGAAAAATACAGATACCGTTGTAATCGGGCGAGTTTCTACTTTCATATGCAACAGGAATTTCTCGAGTTAGTCAATTCGTTCGCGAGAAATGGGAGTTTGAAGTTAAGGAATGGCTGAGAAACCTTCAAAATTTTCGCAAGTCTGATACTCGAAACCAATAACTACAAAGGCCTAGGGGAAAAATACACATACCGTTGTAATCAGGCGACAATCTACTTTCACATGCAACAGGAATTTCTCGAGTTCGTCAATCCGTTCGCGAGATATGGGAGTTTGAAGTTAAGGAATGGTTGAGAAACCATCAAAATTTTCGCTTGTTTGATACTCGAAACCAATAACTACAAAGGCCTAGGGGAAAAATACACATACCTTTGTAATCGGGCGAGTTTCTACTTTCCGATACAACAGGAATTTCTCGAGCTCGTCTATCCGTTCGCGAGGTATGGGAGTTTAAAGTTAAGAAATGGTTGAGAAACCATCAAAATTTTCGCTGGTCTGATGCTCGAAAACAACAACTGGAATGGCCTAGGGTAAAAGTACACATACCATTGTAATCGGGCGAGTTTCTACTTTCAGATACAACAGGAATTTCTCGAGTTCGTCAGTCCGTTCGCGAGATATGGGAGTGTGAAGTTAAGGAATGGTTGAGAAACCATCATAATTTTCACTGTTCTGATACTCGAAACCAATAACAGGAATGGCCTAGGGGAAACGCACACACACCATTGTATTGGGGCGAGTTTCTACTTTCAGGTGCAACAGGAATTTCTCGAGTTCGTCAATTCGTTCGCGAGATATGGGAGTTTGAAGTTAAGGAATGGTTGAGAAACAATCACAATTTTCGCAAGTCTGATACTCGAAACCAATAACTACAAAGGCTTAGGGGGAAAATACACACACCAGTGTAATCGGTCGAGTTTCTACTTTCAGATGCAACAGGAAATAATTCAGTTCGTCAATCCGTTCGCGAGATATGGGAGTTTGAAGTTAAGGAATGCTTGAGAAACCATCAAAATTTTCGCAAGTCTGATACTCGAAACCAATAACAACAAAGGCCTAGGGGAAAAATACACATACCTTTGTAATCGGACGAGTTTCTACTTTCAGATACAACAAGAATTTCTCTAGCTCGTCTATCCGTTCGCGAGATATGGGAGTTTGAAGTTAAGGAATGGTTGAGAAGCCATCAAAATTTTCGCAAGTCTGAAACCCGAAAACAATAAATACTATGGCCTAGGGCAAAAATGCACATACCGTTGTAATCGGGCGAGTTTCTGCTTTCGGATGCAACAGGAATTTCCCGAGTTCGTCAATCCGTTCGCGAGATATGGGAGTTTGAAGTTAAGGAATGGTTGAGAAACCATCAAAATTGTCGCAATTGTGATGCTAGAAACGCATCACTGGAATGGTCTAGGGGAAAAGTACACATACCATTGTAATCGGGCGAGTTTCTACTTTCAGATGCAACAGGAATTTCTCGAGTTCGTCAATTCGTTCGCGAGAAATGGGAGTTTGAAGTTAAGGAATGGTTGAGAAACCTTCAAAATTTTCGCACGTCTGATACTCGAAACGAATAAGTACAATGCCCTAGGGGAAAAATACACATACCGTTGTAATCGGGCGAGTTTCTACGTTCAGATGCAATTGGAATTTCTCGAGTTCGTCAATCCGTTCGCGAGATATGGGAGTTTGAAGTTAAGGAATGGTTGAGAAACCTTCAAAATTTTCGCAATTCTGATACTCGAAACCAATAAATACTATGGCCTAGGGCAAAAATGCACATACCGTTGTAATCGGGCGAGTTTCTGCTTTCAGATGCAACAGGAATTTCTCGAGTTCGTCAATCCGTTCGCGAGATATGGGAGTTTGAAGTTAAGGAATGATTGAGAGAACATCAAAATTTTCGCTGGTCTGATACTCGAAACCAACAACTGGAATGGCCTAGGGAGAAAGTACACACACCGTTGTAATCGGGCTAGTTTCTACTTTCAGATGCAACAGGAATTTCTCGAGTTCGTCAATCCGTTCGCGAGATATGGGAGTTTGAAGTTAAGGAATGGTTGAGAAACCATCAAAATTGTCGCAATTGTGATGCTAGAAACGCATCACTGGAATGGCCAGGGGGAAAAGTACACATACCATTGTGATCGGGCGAGTTTCTACCTTCAGATGCAACAGGAATTTCTCGATTTCGTCAAACCGTTCGCAAGAAATGGGAGTTTGAAGTTAAGGAATGGTTGAGAATCCATCAAAACTTTCGCAAGTCTGATACTCGAAACCAATAAGTACAATGGCCTACGGGAAAAATACACATACCGTTGTAATCGGGCGAGTTTCTACTTTCAGATCCAACTGGAATTTCTCGAGTTCGTCAATCCGTTCGCGAGATATGGGAGTTTGAAGTTAAGGAATGCTTGAGAAACCATCAAAATTTTCGCACGGCTGATACTCGAAACCTGTAACTACTATGGCCTAGGGCAAAAATGCACATACCGTTGTAATCGGGCGAGTTTCTACTTCTACATGCAACAAGAATTTCTCGAGTTCGTCAATCCGTTCGCGAGATATGGGAGTTTGATGTTAAGGAATGGTTGAGAAACCATCAAAGTTTTCGCTGGTCTAATACCCGAAACCAATAACTGGAATGGCCTAGGGGAAGAGTACACACACCATAGTAATCGGGCGGGCTTCTACTTTCAGATACAACATGAATTTCTCGAGTACGTCAATGCGTTCGCAAGATATGGGAGTTTGAAGTTAAGGAATGTTTGAGAAACCATCAAAATTTTCGCTGGCCTAATACTCGAAACCAATAACTGGAATGGCCTAGGGGAAAAGTACACACACCATAGTAATCGGGCGGGTTTCTACTTTCAGATACAACATGAATTACTCGAATTCGTCAATGCGTTCGCGAGATGTGGGAGTTTGAAGTTTAGGAATGCTTGAGAAACCATCAAAATTTTCGCACGTCTGATACTCGAAACCTGTTACTACTATGGCCTAGGGCAAAAATGCACATACCGTTGTAATCGGGCGAGTTTCTACTTTCATATGCAACAGGAATTTCTCGAGTTCGTCAATTCGTTCGCGAGAAATGGGAGTTTGAAGTTAAGGAATGGCTGAGAAACCTTCAAAATTTTCGCAAGTCTGATACTCGAAACCAATAACTACAAAGGCCTAGGGGAAAAATACACATACGTTTGTATTCGGGCGAGTTTCTACTTTCCGACACAACAGGAATTTCTCGAGCTCGTCTATCCGTTCGCGAGGTATGGGAGTATAAAGTTAAGAAATGGTTGAGAAACCATCAAAATTTTCGCTGGTCTGATGCTCGAAAACAACAACTGGAATGGCCTAGGGTAAAAGTACACATACCGTTGTAATCAGGCGACAATCTACTTTCACATGCAACAGCAATTTCTCGAGTTCGTCAATCCGTTCGCGAGATATGGGAGTTTGAAGTTAAGGAATGGTTGAGAAACCATCAAAATTTTCACTGGTCTAATACTCGGAACCAATAACTGGAATGGCCTAGGAGAAAAGTACACAAACCATTGTATTCGGGCGAGTTTCTACTTTCAGATGCAACAGGAATTTCTCGACTTCGTCAATCCGTTCACGAGATATGGGAGTTTGAAATTATGGAATCCTTGAGAAACCATCAAAATTTTCGCAAGTCTGATACTCGAAACCATTAACTACTATGGCCTAGGGCAAAAATGCACATACCGTTGTAACCGGGCGAATTTCTGCTTTCAGATGCAATAGGAAATTCTCGAGTTCGTCATTCCGTTCGCGAGATATGTAAGTGTGAAGTTAAGGAATGGTTGAGATACCATCAAAGCTATCGCAAGTCTGATACTCGAAACCAATAACTGGAATGGCCTAGGGGGAAAGTACACATACCATTGTAATCGGGCGAGTTTCTACTTTCAGATGGAACAGGAACTTCTCGAGTTCGTCAATCCGTTCGCGAGATATGGGAGTTTGAATTTAAGGAATGGTTGAGAAACCTTCAAAGTTTTCGCAAGTCTGATACTCGAAACCAATAAATACTATGGCCTAGGGCAAAAATGCACATACCGTTGTAATCGGGCGAGTTTCTGCTTTCAGATGCAATAGGAAATTCTCTAGTTCGTCAATCCGTTCGCGAGATATGGGAGTTTGAAGTAAAGGAATGCTTGAGAAACCATCAAAATTATCGGAAGTCTGATACTCGAAACCAATAACTACAAAGGCCTTGGGGAAAAATACACGTACCGTTGTAATCGGGCGAGTTTCTGCTTTCAGATGCAATAGGAAATTCTCGAGTTCGTCAATCCGTTCGCGAGATATGGGAGTTTGAAGTTAAGGAATGCTTGAGAAACCATCAAAATTATCGCAAGTCTGATACTCGAAACCAATAACTACGAAGGCCTTGGGGAAAAATACACGTACCGTTGTAATCGGGCGAGTTTCTGCTTTCAGATGCAATAGGAAATTCTCGAGTTCGTCAATCCGTTCGCGAGATATGGGAGTTTGAGGTTTAGGAATGGTTGAGAAACCTTCAAAGTTTTCGCAAGTCTGATACTCGAAACCAATAAATACTATGGCCTAGGGCAAAAATGCACATACCGTTGTAATCGGGCGAGTTTCTACTTTCAGATGCAATAGGAAATTCTCGAGTTCGTCATTCCGTTCGCGAGATATGTAAGTGTGAAGTTAAGGAATGGTTGAGATACCATCAAAATTATCGCTAGTCTGATACTCGAAACCAATAACTACAATGGCCTAGGGGAAAAAAACACATAGCTTTGTAATCGGGCGAGTTTCTGCTGTCAGATGCAACAGGAATTTCTCGAGTTCGTCAATCCGTTCGCGAGATATGGGAGTTTGAAGTTAAGGAATGGTTGAGAAACCATCACAATTTTCGCAAGTCTGATACTCGAAACCAGTAACTACTATGGCCTAGGGCAAAAATGCACATACCGTTGTAATCGGGCGAGTTTCTACTTTCACATGCAACAGGAATTTCTCGAGTTCGTCATTCCGTTCGCGAGATATGGGAGTTTGAAGTTAAGGAATGGTTGAGAAGACAACAAATTTTTCGCATTTCTGCTGCTCCAATCGCTTATCCAGAATGGCCTAGGGGAAAAGTACACGTACCGTTGTAATCGGGCGAGTTTCTACTTTCAGATACAATAGGAATTTTTGGGTTAGGTCAATCCGTTCGCGAGATATGGGAGTTTGAAGCCAAGAAATGGTTGAGAAGGCACAAAATTTTTCGCAATTCTGCTGCTCCAAACGCTTAACCAGAATGGCCTAGGGAAAAAATACACATACCGTTGTAATCGGGCAAGTTTCTACTTTCGGACGCAGTACGAATTTTTGGGTTTGGTCAATCCGTTCGCGAGATATGGGAGTTTGAAGCGAAGAAATGGTTGAGAAGGTAAAAAATTGTTCGCACTTCTGCTGCTCCAAACGCTGAACCAGATTGGCCTAGGGAAAAAATACACATACCGCTTTAATCGGGCGAGTTTCTACTTTCAGGCGCAGCAGGAATTTTTGGGTTAGGTCAATCCGTTCGCGAGATAAGGGAGTTTGGAGCCAAGAAATGGTTGAGAAGGCACAACATTTTTCGCACTTCTGTTGCTCCAAGCACTTAACCAGATTGGCCTAGGGAAAAAATACACATACCGTTGTAATCGGGCGAGTTTCTACTTTCAGACGCAGCAGGAATTTTTGGGTATGGCCAATCCGTTCGCGAGATATGGGAGTTTGAAGCCAAGAAATGGTTGAGAAGGCAAAAAATTTGTCGCAATTCTGCTGCTCCAAACGCTTAACCAGAATGGCCTACGGAAAAAATACACATACCGTTGTAATCGGGAAAGTTTCTACTTTCAGAGGCAATAGGAATTTTTGGGTTAGGTCAATCCGTTCGCGAGATATGGGAGTTTGAAGCTATAAAATGGTTGAGAAGACAACAAATTTTTCGCATTTCTGCTGCTCCAATCGCTTATCCAGAATGGCCTAGGGGAAAAGTACACGTACCGTTGTAATCGGGCGAGTTTCTACTTTCAGATGCAATAGGAATTTTTGGGTTGGGTCAATCCGTTCGCGAGATATGGGACTTTGAAGCTATGAAATGGTTGAGAAGACAACAAATTTTTCGCATTTCTGCTGCTCCAATCGCTTATCCAGAATGGCCTAGGGGAAAAGTACACGTACCGTTGTAATCGGGCGAGTTTCTACTTTCAGATACAATAGGAATTTTTGGGTTAGGTCAATCCGTTCGCGAGATATGGGAGTTTGAAGCCAAGAAATGGTTGAGAAGGCACAAAATTTTTCGCAATTCTGCTGCTCCAAACGCTTAACCAGAATGGCCTAGGGAAAAAATACACATACCGTTGTAATCGGGCAAGTTTCTACTTTCGGACGCAGTACGAATTTTTGGGTTTGGTCAATCCGTTCGCGAGATATGGGAGTTTGAAGCGAAGAAATGGTTGAGAAGGTAAAAAATTGTTCGCACTTCTGCTGCTCCAAACGCTGAACCAGATTGGCCTAGGGAAAAAATACACATACCGCTTTAATCGGGCGAGTTTCTACTTTCAGGCGCAGCAGGAATTTTTGGGTTAGGTCAATCCGTTCGCGAGATAAGGGAGTTTGGAGCCAAGAAATGGTTGAGAAGGCACAACATTTTTCGCACTTCTGTTGCTCTAAGCACTTAACCAGATTGGCCTAGGGAAAAAATACACATACCGTTGTAATCGGGCGAGTTTCTACTTTCAGACGCAGCGGGAATTTTTGGGTATGGCCAATCCGTTCGCGAGATATGGGAGTTTGAAGCCAAGAAATGGTTGAGAAGGCAAAAAATTTGTCGCAATTCTGCTGCTCCAAACGCTTAACCAGAATGGCCTACGGAAAAAATACACATACCGTTGTAATCGGGAAAGTTTCTACTTTCAGAGGCAATAGGAATTTTTGGGTTAGGTCAATCCGTTCGCGAGATATGGGAGTTTGAAGCTATAAAATGGTTGAGAAGACAACAAATTTTTCGCATTTCTGCTGCTCCAATCGCTTATCCAGAATGGCCTAGGGGAAAAGTACACGTACCGTTGTAATCGGGCGAGTTTCTACTTTCAGATGCAATAGGAATTTTTGGGTTGGGTCAATCCGTTCGCGAGATATGGGACTTTGAAGCTATGAAATGGTTGAGAAGACAACAAATTTTTCGCAATTCTGCTGCTCCAATCGCTTATCCAGAATGGCCTAGGGGAAAAATACACGTACTGTTGTAATCGGGCGAGTTTCTACTTTCAGACGCAGCAGGAATTTTTGGGTTTGGTCAATCCGTTCGCGAGATATGGGAGTTTGAAGCCAAGAAATGGTCGAGAAGACAACAAATTTTTCGCAATTCTGCTGCTCCAAACGCTTAACCAGAATGGCCTAGGGAAAAAATACACATACCGTTGTAATCGGGCAAGTTTCTACTTTCGGACGCAGTACGAATTTTTGGGTTTGGTCAATCCGTTCGCGAGATATGGGAGTTTGAAGCGAAGAAATGGTTGAGAAGGTAAAAAATTGTTCGCACTTCTGCTGCTCCAAACGCTGAACCAGATTGGCCTAGGGAAAAAATACACATACCGCTTTAATCGGGCGAGTTTCTACTTTCAGGCGCAGCAGGAATTTTTGAGTTAGGTCAATCCGTTCGCGAGATAAGGGAGTTTGGAGCCAAGAAATGGTTGAGAAGGCACAACATTTTTCGCACTTCTGTTGCTCCAAGCACTTAACCAGAATGGCCTAGGGAAAAAATACACATACCGTTGTAATCGGGCGAGTTTCTACTTTCAGACGCAGCAGGAATTTTTGGGTATGGCCAATCCGTTCGCGAGATATGGGAGTTTGAAGCCAAGAAATGGTTGAGAAGGCAAAAAATTTGTCGCAATTCTGCTGCTCCAAACGCGTAACCAGAATGGCCTACGGAAAAAATCCACATACCGTTGTAATCGGGAAAGTTTCTACTTTCAGAGGCAATAGGAATTTTTGGGTTAGGTCAATCCGTTCGCGAGATATGGGAGTTTGAAGCTATAAAATGGTTGAGAAGACAACAAATTTTTCGCAATTCTGCTGCTCCAATCGCTTATCCAGAATGGCCTAGGGGAAAAATACACGTACCGTTGTAATCGGGCGAGTTTCTACTTTCTGACGCAGCAGGAATTTTTGGGTTTGGTGAATCCGTTAGCGAGATATGGGACTTTGAAGCTAAGAAATGGTTGAGAAGACCACAAATTTTTCGCAATTCTGCTGCTCCAAACGCTTAACCAGAATGGCCTAGGGAAAAAATACACATGCCGTTGTAATCGGGCGAGTTTCTACTTTCAGATGCAATAGGAATTTTTGGGTTGGGTCAATCCGTTCGCCAGATATGGGAGTTTGAAGCTATGAAATGGTTGAGAAGACAACAAATTTTTCGCAATTCTGCTGCTCCAATCGCTTATCCAGAATGGCCTAGGGGAAAAATACACGTACTGTTGTAATCGGGCGAGTTTCTACTTTCAGACGCAGCAGGAATTTTTGGGTTTGGTCAATCCGTTCGCGAGATATGGGAGTTTGAAGCCAAGAAATGGTCGAGAAGACAACAAATTTTTCGCAATTCTGCTGCTCCAAACGCTTAACCAGAATGGCCTAGGGAAAAAATACACATGCCGTTGTAATCGGGCGAGTTTCTACATTCAGATGCAATAGGAATTTTTGGTTTGGGTCAATCCGTTCGCGAGATATGGGAGTTTGAAGACTAGAAATGGTTGAGAAGGCAAAAATTTTTTCGCAATTCTGCTGCTCCAAACGCTTAACCAGAAAGGCCTAGGGAAAAAATACACATACCGTTGTAATCGGGCGAGTTTCTACTTTAAGATGCAACAGGAATTTCTGGAGTTCGTCAACCCGTTCGCGAGATATGGGAGTTTGAAGTTAAGGAATGGTTGAGAAACCATCAAAATTTTCGCTGGTCTCATACTAGAAACCAATAACTGGAATGGTCTAGGGGAAAAGTACACACACCATTGTAATCGGGCGGGTTTCTACTTTCAGATACAACATGAATTTCTCGAGTTCGTTAATGCGTTCGTGAGATATGGGAGTTTGAAGTTAAGGAATGGCTGAGAAATCATCAAAATTTTCGCAAGTCTGATACTCGAAACCAATAACTTCAAAGGCCTAGGGGAAAATACACATACCGTTGTAATCGGGCGACCTTCTACTTTCACATGCAACAGGAATTTCTCGAGTTCATCAATCCGTTCGCGAGATATGGGAGTTTGAAGTTAAGGAATGTTTGAGAAACCATCAAAATTTTCGCTGGTCTAATACTCGAAACGAATAACTGGAATGGCCTAGGTGAAAAGTACACACACCATTGTAATCGGGCGAGTTTCTAGTTTCAGACGCAACAGGAATTTCTCGAGTTCGTCAATACGTTCGCGAGATATGGGAGTTTGAATTTAAGGAATGGTTGAGAAACCATCAAAATGTTCGCAAGTCTGATACTCGAAACCAATAACTACAAAGGCCTAGGGGAAAAATACAAATACCGTTGTAATCGGGCGAGTATCTACTTCTACATGCAACAGGAATTTCTCGAGTTCGTCAATCCGTTCGCGAGATATGGGAGTTTGAAGTTAAGGAATGTTTGAGAAACCATCAAAATTTTCGCTGGTCTAATACTCAAAACCAATAACTGGAATGGCCTAGGGGAAAAGTACACACACCATAGTAATCGGGCGGGTTTCTACTTTCAGATACGACATGAATTTCTCGAGTACGTCAATGCGTTCGCGAGATATGGGAGTTTGAAGTTAAGGAATGTCTGAGAAATCATCAAAATTTTCGCAAGTCTGATACTCGAAACCCATAGCTACAAAGGCCTAGGGCAAAAATACACATACCGTTTTAATCGGGTGAGTTTCTGCTTTCAGATGCAATAGGAAATTATCGAGTTCGTTAATCCGTTCGCGAGATATGGAAGTTTGAAGTTAAGGAATGATTGAGAAACCATCAAAATTTTTGCAAGTCTGATACTCGAAACCATTAACTGGAATGGCCTAGGGGGAAAGTACACATACCATTGTAATCGGGCGAGTTTCTACTTTCAGATGCAACAGGAATTTCTCGAGTTCGTCAATCCGTTCGCGAGATATGGGAGTTTGAATTTAAGGAATGGTTGAGAAACCTTCAAAGTTTTCGCAAGTCTGATACTCGAAACCAATAAATACTATGGCCTAGGGCAAAAATGCACATACCGTTGTAATCGGGCGAGTTTCTGCTTTCAGATGCAACAGGAATTTCTCGAGTTCGTCAATCCGTTCGCGAGATATGGGAGTTTGAAGTTAAGGAATGGTTGAGAAACCATCAAAATTGTCGCAATTGTGATGCTAGAAACGCATCACTGGAATGGCCTAGGGGAAAAGTACACAATACATTGTAATCGGGCGAGTTTCTACCTTCAGATGCAACAGAAATTTCTCGAGTTCGTCAATGCGTTCGCGAGATGTGGGAGTTTGAAGTTAAGGAATGGTTGAGAAACCATCAAAATTTTCGCTGGTCTAATACTCAAAACCAATAACTGGAATGGCCTAGGGGAAAAGTACACACACCATAGTAATCGGGCGGGCTTCTACTTTCAGATACAACATGAATTTCTCGAGTTCGTCAATGCGTTCGCAAGATATGGGAGTTTGAAGTTAAGGAATGTTTGAGAAACCATCAAAATTTTCGCTGGCCTAATACTCGAAACCAATAACTGGAATGGCCTAGGGGAAAAGTACACACACCAAAGTAATCGGGCGGGTTTCTACTTTCAGATACAACATGAATTTCTCGAGTTCGTCAATGCGTTCGCGAGATGTGGGAGTTTGAAGTTAAGGAATGCTTGAGAAACCATCAAAATTTTCGCACGTCTGATACTCGAAACCTGTAACTACTATGGCCTAGGGCAAAAATGCACATACCGTTGTAACCGGGCGGGTGTCTACTTTCAGATGCAACAGGAATTTCTCGAGTTCGTCAATCCGTTCGCGAGATATGGGAGTTTGAATTTGAGGAATGTTTGAGAAACCATCACAATTTTAGCAAGTCTGATACTCGAAATCAATACCTATTATACTATGGCCTAGGGGAAAAATACACATACCGTTGTAATCGGGCGAGTTTCTTCTTTCAGATGCAATAGGAAATTCTCGAGTTCGTCAATCCGTTCGCGAAATATCGGAGTTTGAAGTTAAGGAATGGTTGAGAAACCATCAAAATTTTCGCAAGTCTGATACTCGAAACCAATAACTACAAAGGCATAGGGGAAAAATACACATACCGTTGTAATCGGGCGAGTTCCTACTTCTACACGCAACAGGAATTTCTCGAGTTCGTCAATCCGTTCGCGAGATATGGGAGTTTGAAGTTAAGGAATGGTTGAGAAACCATCAAAATTGTCGCAATTGTGATGCTAGAAACGCATCACTGGAATGGCCAGGGGGAAAAATACACATACCTTTGTAATCGGGCGAGTTTCTACTTTCCGATACAACAGGAATTTCTCGAGCTCGTCTATCCGTTCGCGAGGTATGGGAGTTTAAAGTTAAGAAATGGTTGAGAAACCATCAAAATTTTCGCTGGTCTGATGCTCGAAAACAACAACTGGAATGGCCTAGGGTAAAAGTACACATACCATTGTAATCGGGCGAGTTTCTACTTTCAGATACAACAGGAATTTCTCGAGTTCGTCAGTCCGTTCGCGAGATATGGGAGTGTGAAGTTAAGGAATGGTTGAGAAACCATCAAAATTTTCACTGTTCTGATACTCGAAACCAATAACAGGAATGGCCTAGGGGAAACGCACACACACCATTGTATTGGGGCGAGTTTCTACTTTCAGGTGCAGCAGGAATTTCTCGAGTTCGTCAATTCGTTCGCGAGATATGGGAGTTTGAAGTTAAGGAATGGTTGAGAAACAATCACAATTTTCGCAAGTCTGATACTCGAAACCAATAACTACAAAGGCTTAGGGGGAAAATACACACACCATTGTAATCGGTCGAGTTTCTACTTTCAGATGCAACAGGAAATAATTCAGTTCGTCAATCCGTTCGCGAGATATGGGAGTTTGAAGTTAAGGAATGCTTGAGAAACCATCAAAATTTTCGCAAGTCTGATACTCGAAACCTGTTACTACTATGGCCTAGGTCAAAAATGCACATACCGTTGTAATCGGGCCAGTTTCTACTTTCAGATACAACAAGAATTTCTCTAGCTCGTCTATCCGTTCGCGAGATATGGGAGTTTGAAGTTAAGGAATGGTTGAGAAGCCATCAAAATTTTCGCAAGTCTGAAACCCGAAAACAATAAATACTATGGCCTAGGGCAAAAATGCACATACCGTTGTAATCGGGCGAGTTTCTGCTTTCGGATGCAACAGGAATTTCCCGAGTTCGTCAATCCGTTCGCGAGATATGGGAGTTTGAAGTTAAGGAATGGTTGAGAAACCATCAAAATTGTCGCAATTGTGATGCTAGAAACGCATCACTGGAATGGTCGAGGGGAAAAGTACACATACCATTGTAATCGGGCGAGTTTCTACTTTCAGATGCAACAGGAATTTCTCGAGTTCGTCAATTCGTTCGCGAGAAATGGGAGTTTGAAGTTAAGGAATGGTTGAGAAACCTTCAAAATTTTCGCACGTCTGATACTCGAAACGAATAAGTACAATGCCCTAGGGGAAAAATACACATACCGTTGTAATCGGGCGAGTTTCTACGTTCAGATGCAATTGGAATTTCTCGAGTTCGTCAATCCGTTCGCGAGATATGGGAGTTTGAAGTTAAGGAATGGTTGAGAAACCTTCAAAATTTTCGCAATTCTGATACTCGAAACCAATAAATACTATGGCCTAGGGCAAAAATGCACATACCGTTGTAATCGGGCGAGTTTCTGCTTTCAGATGCAACAGGAATTTCTCGAGTTCGTCAATCCGTTCGCGAGATATGGGAGTTTGAAGTTAAGGAATGATTGAGAGAACATCAAAATTTTCGCTGGTCTGATACTCGAAACCAACAACTGGAATGGCCTAGGGAGAAAGTACACACACCGTTGTAATCGGGCTAGTTTCTACTTTCAGATGCAACAGGAATTTCTCGAGTTCGTCAATCCGTTCGCGAGATATGGGAGTTTGAAGTTAAGGAATGGTTGAGAAACCATCAAAATTGTCGCAATTGTGATGCTAGAAACGCATCACTGGAATGGCCAGGGGGAAAAGTACACATACCATTGTGATCGGGCGAGTTTCTACCTTCAGATGCAACAGGAATTTCTCGATTTCGTCAAACCGTTCGCAAGAAATGGGAGTTTGAAGTTAAGGAATGGTTGAGAATCCATCAAAACTTTCGCAAGTCTGATACTCGAAACCAATAAGTACAATGGCCTACGGGAAAAATACACATACCGTTGTAATCGGGCGAGTTTCTACTTTCAGATCCAACTGGAATTTCTCGAGTTCGTCAATCCGTTCGCGAGATATGGGAGTTTGAAGTTAAGGAATGCTTGAGAAACCATCAAAATTTTCGCACGGCTGATACTCGAAACCTGTAACTACTATGGCCTAGGGCAAAAATGCACATACCGTTGTAATCGGGCGAGTTTCTACTTCTACATGCAACAAGAATTTCTCGAGTTCGTCAATCCGTTCGCGAGATATGGGAGTTTGATGTTAAGGAATGGTTGAGAAACCATCAAAGTTTTCGCTGGTCTAATACCCGAAACCAATAACTGGAATGGCCTAGGGGAAGAGTACACACACCATAGTAATCGGGCGGGCTTCTACTTTCAGATACAACATGAATTTCTCGAGTACGTCAATGCGTTCGCAAGATATGGGAGTTTGAAGTTAAGGAATGTTTGAGAAACCATCAAAATTTTCGCTGGCCTAATACTCGAAACCAATAACTGGAATGGCCTAGGGGAAAAGTACACACACCATAGTAATCGGGCGGGTTTCTACTTTCAGATACAACATGAATTACTCGAATTCGTCAATGCGTTCGCGAGATGTGGGAGTTTGAAGTTTAGGAATGCTTGAGAAACCATCAAAATTTTCGCACGTCTGATACTCGAAACCTGTTACTACTATGGCCTAGGGCAAAAATGCACATACCGTTGTAATCGGGCGAGTTTCTACTTTCATATGCAACAGGAATTTCTCGAGTTCGTCAATTCGTTCGCGAGAAATGGGAGTTTGAAGTTAAGGAATGGCTGAGAAACCTTCAAAATTTTCGCAAGTCTGATACACGAAACCAATAACTACAAAGGCCTAGGGGAAAAATACACATACCGTTGTAATCAGGCGACAATCTACTTTCACATGCAACAGGAATTTCTCGAGTTCGTCAATCCGTTCGCGAGATATGGGAGTTTGAAGTTAAGGAATGGTTGAGAAACCATCAAAATTTTCGCTTGTTTGATACTCGAAACCAATAACTACAAAGGCCTAGGGGAAAAATACACATACCTTTGTAATCGGGCGAGTTTCTACTTTCCGACACAACAGGAATTTCTCGAGCTCGTCTATCCGTTCGCGAGGTATGGGAGTTTAAAGTTAAGAAATGGTTGAGAAACCATCAAAATTTTCGCTGGTCTGATGCTCGAAAACAACAACTGGAATGGCCTAGGGTAAAAGTACACATACCATTGTAATCGGGCGAGTTTCTACTTTCAGATACAACAGGAATTTCTCGAGTTCGTCAGTCCGTTCGCGAGATATGGGAGTGTGAAGTTAAGGAATGGTTGAGAAACCATCAAAATTTTCACTGTTCTGATACTCGAAACCAATAACAGGAATGGCCTAGGGGAAAAGCACACACACCATTGTATTGGGGCGAGTTTCTACTTTCAGGTGCAACAGGAATTTCTCGAGTTCGTCAATTCGTTCGCGAGATATGGGAGTTTGAAGTTAAGGAATGGTTGAGAAACAATCACAATTTTCGCAAGTCTGATACTCGAAACCAATAGCTACAAAGGCCTAGGGGAAAAATACACATACCTTTGTAATCGGGCGAGTTTCTACTTTCAGATACAACAGGAATTTCTCTAGCTCGTCTATCCGTTCGCGAGATATGGGAGTTTGAAGTTAAGGAATGGTTGAGAAGCCATCAAAATTTTCGCAAGTCTGAAACCCGAAAACAATAAATACTATGGCCTAGGGCAAAAATGCACATACCGTTGTAATCGGGCGAGTATCTGCTTTCGGATGCAACAGGAATTTCCCGAGTTCGTCAATCCGTTCGCGAGATATGGGAGTTTGAAGTTAAGGAGTGGTTGAGAAACCATCAAAATTGTCGCAATTGTGATGCTAGAAACGCATCACTGGAATGGTCTAGGGGAAAAGTACACATACCATTGTAATCGGGCGAGTTTCTACTTTCAGATGCAACAGGAATTTCTCGAGTTCGTCAATTCGTTCGCGAGAAATGGGAGTTTGAAGTTAAAGAATGGTTGAGAAACCTTCAAAATTTACGCAAGTCTGGTACTCGTAAACAATAAGTACAATGGCCTAGGGGAAAAATACAAATACCGTTGTAATCGCGCGAGATTCTACTTTCAGATGCAACTGGAATTTCTCGAGTTCGTCAATCCGTTCGCGAGATATGGGAGTTTGAAGTTAAGGAATGCTTGGGAAACCATCAAAATTTTCGCAAGTCTGATACTCGAAACACGTAACTACTATGGCCTAGGGCAAAAATACACATACCGTTGTAATCGGGCGAGTTTCTACTTCCACATGCAGAGGAATTTCTCGAGTTCGTCAATCCGTTCGCGAGATATGGGAGTTTGAAGTTAAGGAATGGTTCAGAAACCATCAAAATTTTCGCAAGTCTGATACTCGAAACCAATAACTACAAAGACCTAGGGGGGAAACGCACATAACTCTGTAATCGGGCGAGTTTCTACTTTCAGGTGCAACAGGAATTTCTGGAGTTCGTCAATCCGTTCGCGAGATATGGGAGTTTGAAGTTAAGGAATGGTTCAGAAACCATCAAAATTTTCCCAAGTCTGATACTCGAAACCAATAACTACAATGACCTAGGGGAAAAATACACATACCGTTGTAATCGGGCGAGTTTCTACTTTCAGATGCAACAGGAATTTCTGGAGTTCGTCAACCCGTTCGCGAGATATGGGAGTTTGAAGTTAAGGAATGGTTGAGAAACCATCAAAATTTTCACTCGTCTGATACTCCGAACCAATAACTGGAATGGCCTAGGAGAAAAGTACATACACCATTTTATTAGGGAGAGTTTCTACTTTCAGATGCAACAGGAATTTCTCGAGTTCGTCAATCCGTTCGCGAGATATGGGAGTTTGAAGTTAAGGAATGCTCGAGAAACCATCAAAATTTTCGCAAGTCTGATACTCGAAACACGTAACTACTATGGCCTAGGGCAAAAATACACATACCGTTGTAATCGGGCGAGTTTCTACTTCCACATGCAGAGGAATTTCTCGAGTTCGTCAATCCGTTCGCGAGATATGGGAGTTTGAAGTTAAGGAATGGTTCAGAAACCATCAAAATTTTCGCAAGTCTGATACTCGAAACCAATAACTACAAAGACCTAGGGGGGAAACACACATAACTCTGTAATCGGGCGAGTTTCTACTTTCAGGTGCAACAGGAATTTCTGGAGTTCGTCAATCCGTTCGCGAGATATGGGAGTTTGAAGTTAAGGAATGCTTGAGAAACCATCAAAATTTTCACTGGTCTGATACTCGGAACCAATAACTGGAATGGCCTAGGAGAAAAGTACATACACCATTTTATTAGGGAGAGTTTCTACTTTCAGATGCAACAGGAATTTCTCGAGT
This sequence comes from Ptiloglossa arizonensis, assembly GCF_051014685.1. Lineage (NCBI taxonomy): Eukaryota > Metazoa > Arthropoda > Insecta > Hymenoptera > Colletidae > Ptiloglossa > Ptiloglossa arizonensis. Next base: position 602,619 of record NW_027478456.1, on the reverse strand, counting down.
TCGTCAATCCGTTCGCGAGATATGGGAGTTTGAAGTTAAGAAATGCTCGAGAAACCATCAAAATTTTCGCAAGTCTGATATTCGAAACCAATAACTACTATGGCCTAGGGCAAAAATGCACATACCGTTGTAATCGGACGAGTTTCTGCTTTCAGATGCAACAGGAATTTCTCGAGTTCGTCAATCCGTTCGCGAGATATGGGAGTTTGAAGTTAAGGAATGGTAGAGAAACCATCAAAATTTTCGCTCGTCTGATACTCGAACCCAACAACTGGAATGGCCTAGGGAAAAAGTACACACACCATTTTAATCGGGCTAGTTTCCACTTTTGATGTCACGGGAATTTCTCGAGTTCGTCAATGCGTTCGCGAGATGTGGGAGTTTGAAGTTAAGGAATGGTTGAGAAACCATCAAAATTCTCGCTGGTCTAATACTCGAAACCAATAACTGGAATGGCCTAGGGGAAAAGTACACACACCATAGTAATCGGGCGGGCTTCTACTTTCAGATACAACATGAATTTCTCGAGTTCGTCAATGCGTTCGCAAGATATGGGAGTTTGAAGTTAAGGAATGTTTGAGAAACCATCAAAATTTTCGCTGGCCTAATACTCGAAACCAATAACTGGAATGGCCTAGGGGAAAAGTACACACACCATAGTAATCGGGCGGGTTTCTACTTTCAGATACAACATGAATTACTCGAATTCGTCAATGCGTTCGCGAGATGTGGGAGTTTGAAGTTTAGGAATGCTTGAGAAACCATCAAAATTTTCGCACGTCTGATACTCGAAACCTGTTACTACTATGGCCTAGGGCAAAAATGCACATACCGTTGTAATCGGGCGAGTTTCTACTTTCATATGCAACAGGAATTTCTCGAGTTCGTCAATTCGTTCGCGAGAAATGGGAGTTTGAAGTTAAGGAATGGCTGAGAAACCATCAAAATTTTCACTGGTCTGATACTCGGAACCAATAACTGGAATGGCCTAGGAGAAAAGTACATACACCATTTTATTAGGGAGAGTTTCTACTTTCAGATGCAACAGTAATTTCTCGAGTTCGTCAATCCGTTCGCGAGATATGGGAGTTTGAAGTTAAGGAATGCTCGAGAAACCATCAAAATTTTCGCAAGTCTGATATTCGAAACCAATAACTACTATGGCCTAGGGCAAAAATGCACATACCGTTGTAATCGGGCGAGTTTCTGCTTTCAGATGCAACAGGAATTTCTCGAGTTCGTCAATCCGTTCGCGAGATATGGGAGTTTGAAGTTAAGGAATGGTTGAGAAACCATCAAAATTTTCGCTGGTCTGATACTCGAAACCAACAACTGGAATGGCCTGGGGAAAAAGTACACACACCGTTGTAATCGGGCGAGTTTCTACCTTCAGATGCAACAGGAATTTCTCGAGTTCGTCAATCCGTTCGCGAGAAATGGGAGTTTGAAGTTAAGGAATGGTAGAGAAACCATCAAAATTTTCGCTCGTCTGATACTCGAACCCAACAACTGGAATGGCCTAGGGAAAAAGTACACACACCATTTTAATCGGGCTAGTTTCCACTTTTGATGTCACGGGAATTTCTCGAGTTCGTCTATCCGTTCGCGAGATATGGGAGTTTGAAGTTATTGAATGGATGAGAAACCATCAAAATTGTCGCAATTTTGATGCTGGAAACGAATAACTGGAATGGCCTAGGTGAAAAGTACACACACCATTGTAATCGGGCGAGTTTCTACTTTCAGATGCAACAGGAATTTCTCGAGGTCGTCAATCCGTTCGCGAGATATGGGAGTTTGAAGTTAAAGAATGGTTGAGAAACCTTCAAAATTTTCGCAATTCTGATACTCGAAACCAATAAATACTATGGCCTAGGGCAAAAATGCACATACCGTTGTAATCGGGCGAGTTTCTGCTTTCAGATGCAACAGGAATTTCTCGAGTTCGTCAATCCGTTCGCGAGATATGGGAGTTTGAAGTTAAGGAATGGTTGAGAAACCATCAAAATTTTCGCTGGTCTGATACTCGAAACCAACAACTGTAATGGCATAGGGAAAAAGTACACACACCTTTGTAATCGGGCTATTTTCTACTTTCAGATGCAACAGGAATTTCTCGAGTTCGTCAATCCGTTCGCGAGATATGGGAGTTTGAAGTTAAGGAATGATTGAGAGAACATCAAAATTTTCGCTGGTCTGATACTCGAAACCAAAAACTGGAATGGCCTAGGGAGAAAGTACACACACCGTTGTAATCGGGCTAGTTTCTACTTTCAGATGCAACAGGAATTTCTCTAGTTCGTCAATCCGTTCGCGAGATATGGGAGTTTGAAGTTAAGGAATGGTTGAGAAACCATCAAAATTTTCGCTGGCCTGATGCTCGAAAACAACAACTGGAATGGCCTGGGGAAAAAGTACACACACCGTTGTAATCGGGCGAGTTTCTGCTTTCAGATGCAATAGGAAATTCTCGAGTTCGTCAATCCGTTCGCGAAATATGGGAGTTTGAAGTTAAGGAATGGTTGAGAAACCATCAAAATTTTCGCTGGTCTAATACTCGAAACCAATAAGTGGAATGGCCTAGGGGAAAAGTACTCACACCATTGTAATCGGGCGGGT